>NC_132791.1:184530000-184627500 GCF_048418805.1 Vulpes vulpes | reverse complement strand
GCTGGTGGAGGAAGGGGACAGGGTGGCTCTGGAAGCACCAGCTGTTTTGAGCCAGATGGGAGTTATCTTAGAGCAAAACATCTGCTCTCTGCCAGCCCATCTGCTTCTATGTGTTCTGTGAATTTTTCTTGCCCTCTCTCCGTCTCGTTGTCTCTAAAGCATGATGGGGAGAACATTCTGTCTTTGTTCAAGGTAAGGAGAACGGGCTTGGTCTCTTGCTGGTCCAGGAGGAAGGGAAGGACAAAACATCCCTGGTTCCACACAACGCCCCCTGCTCCAGCTTCTCAGAACAAAGGACTCACCCCCCAACCTCACAGTGACTCATCTTCCTGCTCCCTCACTCCCCAGGTCTGGGGTCTGAACACTCTCCTCCTGGGCCCGTTCATTCCTCAGACCCAGGCTCAGCATCCCCCTCCAGGAGGGGTCTCACATCAGGGAGGCATGAGGTTCAGAGGCAGAAGTGAGGCACAGCAACCCTGGCAGGACCAGGGCAGAGATGAAAATGGGGAGCCTGGGGCGGGGGCAGGGGGCAGACTTCATTACGGTATCCAGGGATAGCTCTTAGGGGTCGTGGTCCATCTGGAGTGACCTTGGAGCCTCTCTTGGCTCCATTCTTCAGGAGAGTTTTCAAGGTCTTTGGTTCCCTGAGACCTGTTTTCCACATGGCCTAGAGAGCTTGTTAAGCATGCATATTTCCGGGTACCATGTAAGTGTGGAGGTTGAGGTCCGGGAAGATGCAGATTCACAAGCTGCTCAGGGCATCCTGAGACCCTCAAGAGCAAGACCCCTGCTCAATAGGAGAAATTGCACAGGACTAGGAACTGATCCCCTGCCAATGTCTCTCTAGTTCATGGCCTTGGACCCCACTGGGCTTCTGTTTCCTAATCTACAAAATGCAAACAATGAATTTCCCTAAAGAACTACTGCATTCATGCTCTTAAGTAAGCCAGGAGATGTAACATCCATGAGGCCTAGGTCTGGCACAAAGCAGGCACCCAACTGACACGAGCCACCCTTGAAGACGAGGGACCTGGCCTTGGCCCTAAATCAGACAGTATCTAGCAGGGGTTCAAAAGCCAATATAACAAGTGTTCTGCAGTGAGAGGGGGAAAGAAAGCCCTACATTCGGTAGCAATGATCAATTATTTCTAGATAACAACATTGGTCTGAAGGGAAGGGCCAACATGACTCCCAGGTTTAACGGCCATAATTTTTTCTTCCTGTTTCACATTTAAATAATTGTTAGAAATGTTCCAGGTTCAAAGTCCCTACACAACAAGACCCTTAACTGATATGGAAACCATCAGAGGATCAACGATCTCTCGGCATCGTGTTCAACGGGGGACAGTGACGGAGGGGCTAACCTCCTCTGTCTCCCCAGTGGGATACTGCAAAGGCCTTGCAGTGGTGTCAGGCTTCATATTTCAGTGTGAGGGGCAGGCAGGACAGAGAAAATCCCCACTCTAACCCAACCCCCATTCCCATTCTTTGTAACTGGCTATTGAGACCTGCTTCAAAGCCAGCAAGGCCGCTCAACCTGAGGGACAACGTTCTTGCACCACAGCTACAGTATGATTTCAACTTTTCGGAAGGGAAACCATTTTGAGATTCAATATTTTGGAAGGAAAGGAAAGAAATACCAGTTAGCTTTCACCCTCGTTGAGCAAGCACACATACTAAACATTTAAGGGGACTGGATCCTCCAAAAGAATAAAAACCCAAAGGATAAAAATAAATAAAGAGAATTTGAACAATTTGGTAAAAACAAGGAGAAGAGAGAAAACAAACAAACAAACAAACAAAAAAACACACACAAAAAAGCAGGATAGATGTAAAATACAAAATTAAATGGTGGAAAAAAGTAATTACATATCAGTGCTCAGGAACAGATTTATTATTGTTTAAAAAGGCAGATGTGTCCGGGCGCCCAGGCGGCTTAGTTGGCTCAGCGTCAGGCTCTTGATTTCGGCTCAGGTCCTGATCGCAGGGTCCTGAGCCTGAGCCTGTGGGGCTCCACACTCCGCAGGGAATCTGTCGGAGATGCTCTCTCTCTCCTTCTCTCTCCTGCCCATGCTCTCATGTACACACACTCTTTCTAAAGTAAATAAACAAATCTTAAAAATAAAATAAAAAGGCAGATGTTCTCAGATTCAGTTGGAAAAAAGATCGAGCAAATACACTTTTCTGAGTCACTGAGAAAATTTGGAAGTAAAGGGACGGGAAAAGGCATGCGGGTCAAATACGGTCAGCTTCCATCATTCCCAATGGTTATGTTTTGTGACGATGTTTATGTTTTATAAAGTCAATGAACACTGAATTAGCAAATACTGAGGCATTGGTTCCAGGGGATATGCAGAGTTAAATTCCTGCCAGCCTCTGGTCACGACGTTTTTATCAACTGATCGATCCGTAACCTTGTTTTCTGTGTGTGTCTGTTTAAATACCTTATTTAATATGTGTATTGTTGATTCACAAACATTGAACTCATGACCAATAGCACTAAAATTTCCCATCTGGAGGAAGCTAATCTACATTACATACTAAAATATGCCTATTTTCCCCATAAAGCACATCACAGCCTTCTGAACTCAGGAATACTAGACTTCGGCACTATGTTTGGGAGCCATTCACACAGCAAAATCGCCAACAAAAGTCACAAAAATGCAAAAAATGTGGCACTATAAAGACCGCAGGAAGGACAGTTGTTTACAGTATGAGAGCTGCAGCACGGAAGGCAGACCATTGCCTTGTTTGACCTCAGCTGCGATCACTCATGTCGGATGGCCCCAAATTTTTTTGCCACTCTGCAAATATCTGTGAGTGACCATGAAAGCACTACATGTACCGATCTGGGGGTTGCGAATAAATTTTGGAGAGTGGGCCTATTCCCAAATACAGAACCCATAAGTAGTGAGAACCAACTGCATTGGTAACAAGAAAAGCAGCGTGGCTATATTAGTACGCCAGTGGGAAGGGATGGCAGCCAGTATATGAGGCTGGGACAACCGGCCATCCCTACAAGGATAAAATCAGAATCAAATAAAATTAGATATCAACTTCACTACACACACGAAATTATTTTTTTTTTTCACACGCGAAATTAAATCCAGATGGTTTCCAATCAGAAACCCCAAACGGGTGTGTGTGTGTGTGTGTGTGTGTGTGTGTGTGTGTGCTTATGTGCCTTGATAAGTTAATTATAAACTGGGAATATGAAGATCCGGGAAGTTGGAAGATACTTTGGAAGAGGAATAAAAGGTAGAACTTACTCTGCTGGGTCTCAAGAAGACCGATTGCAAGTTTAACTAATGAAGGCGGCGCGGTGTTGACGCAAGAAGAGACCAGTGTCACAAAACAAAAACCAGGAAAGGGCCCCTGTGTAAACAGATGCTTGATCTATGACAAAGATGCTACCACAGAGTACTGGGGAAAAGACAACCGTCTCAATTCATGGTTGAGGGAGAACCAGATACCCCATCGGGGAAAGAATGAAACTGCCCGATCCCCTGTCTTAAACCATGTCCCACGCTGGAAAGAATCTAAAAGTCCAAAAAGAGGAGAAAGGATAGGGCACGGTGGTATACGTACCCAGTGGCATAGCACACCATCGGGAAAACGCTCCAACTACAGCATACCACGCGTGGACTAATCTCGCCACCTGGATATTGAGGGAAAGAAGCCAGGTGTGAAAGATTCCATGCTGTATTATTCCATTTAGATGTAGTTTTAGGGATCCCTGGGTGGCGCAACGGTTTGGCGCCTGCCTTTGGCCCAGGGCGCGATCCTGGAGACCCGGGATCGAATCCCACATCAGGCTCCCGGTGCATGGAGCCTGCTTCTTCCTCAGCCTGTGTCTCTGCCTCTGTCTCTCTCTCTCTGTGACTATCATAAATAAATTTAAAAAAAAAATTTAGATGTAGTTTTATTTTTTTTAATTTTTTTTTAGATGTAGTTTTTAAAGTACAAGCCAAACCGTGGAGTTTAAAGATGCACACTTAGATCATGAAACGCTAATGAGGAGCAACAGTATGATTGTCATCACAGGACGGTGACTCATTTGGATGAGGTGAAGGAGGTATAATTGACGGGGGGGCTGGTGAAGGGTTTCTCTGGCCCTGAGGTTCTACTTCCTGACCTAAATCATGGTTAGATTGTGTTTCCTTTACAATAATTAAGCTGTACAATTTAATTTCATGAACTTTTCACAATTAAAAAAAAAGTTTTGATTTTTTTTTTTTTTTTACTCCTCTTGAGTTAGGGATTTAAATGTAGAAATAAAACCTTAAATCTTCTTCTGCAGGAAAATACTGGAGAATATATTTATGGCCCCACAGTGGGGAGGATTCCTTAAAATATAAATGCACAACACCACCAAAGGAAAGATTCACAAATATCTGTAAGAGAGAAGTTGCTGAAAACAGTATTAAATGATAAACTAGAGATTTCTCTGAGAAAAAAAATACTTTCAATACATCTCAGCAACAAAGGGCTAGAATGCAGAAAATATAAAGAACTTATACATGTTAACATATGAAAATATAATAATCTTCTCTATTAATCAGAAAGGTACAAAAAGAACCACACTGAGATACTGTTTCATACTCAGAAAATTTTCAGCAAGTTGCTACGTGTGATAATGCGAATGATGGAAAAGAGGTCCGTTATATGCTGCTGATTTGAGTGAAACCGTGTACAAAGTCTTAGGAGAGCAATTTGGAAATACGTAATGAAACTTCAAACAGAACTCCCAGCTTCCAAAGCCCCAGGTAATCTGCCTCTGAAACAGGACGGAGGAAAGTTCTCATGCAAATGTGGAAGGAGATCTAGGGAAGGGTGTTCTCGGTAGCAACCCAAGTGTCCATTCAAAGGAGAATGGATGCATCATAGTATTTTTCAAACAATAGAATACACCAGACAGCAGTTCAAACAAAATAACCAGATTCCACATGATCTATATGGGTAAAACCTCAAAAACTTAATATTGAGAGATGGGGATGGGGAAAGTAAGTTGCGAAATGCATGCATCATATGATAGACGGATAGGTGGGTGGGTGGGTGGGTGGACAGGTAGGTAAGAGAAATGATGGATGGATGGATGGATGGATGGACGGATAGATGATAGATAGATGATAGATAGATAGATAGATAGATAGATGATAGATAGATGATAGGATACACACACACATATACTTTAAAGCAGGTACCACATACCGAGGTAGAGCAAAAACACAGACAGGATAAACACCCAGCAATTTCAAAAGAGTGTTTGCCTCTAGGTAAGGAGAGAGGGATGGAAGTGGGATCCACAAGGGTTACAAAGATGACTTCACAGTGTAATGTTTTATTTCCTTTAAAGAAAATACAAACCCAATGTGGCAAGATAATGTCTTTGTTTAAATCTGTCTGGTGCATATGTGTGTAGGAGTTTTTCTTTTTTATCATGTCCTGTCAATTTCTGTGTGCTTTAAATATTTCAGAATTCCAATGAAATTATAATGAAATAAAAAGGAATTACATCATTCCCTGCAGAGGGGGGGCGGTGCCCAATAATGACATCCTGCACACGTCGGAGGTTCAAGATTTTATTTTTGGAAAGTCCTCCGGCTCACTGGGAACAAGGGGGGTCAGCGGGACCGCCACATGGGCCTGCGCCCACACGCAGCCTGCACTGCCCACCTGCCTGTAGCTTCCATCTCCCCCCCTGTGGCCTGGTCAGCCAGCAGCTGTGCTCCGGCTCTCCGGGTCCCGCTGTGCACCACCCTCCAGAGTGATGGGTGTTCCTCGGGGTGGTAATCACTGTTCATGTGTCTGCCCCCCTCTGAGCCTGGGAGCCCCAGGACAGCAGCAGAGTCTTGTCCGTCCACAGGCACAGGGGGTGACAACAAATACAGGCTTCACTGAAGAGAAGCACAGGGTGCACACCGGCTCCAGGGATGCTGGACACTGCTGAGCTGGAGCCCGGTCCTCGGGTAACTGGGCACCTGTTTGCCTGGGGGCGTCTGGGAGCCTGCTCTGGGCCCCTTGTCACTGGGCCTCTCCCCAAGTCCAGTGGGCTCTGCGCTGTGAGGAGGAGGAGGCCCAGAGCAGCGTCTGTGCTCCTGGCCTCTTCTCTCTAACCGTACATCATGCCAAATGGTGTGAACACGAACGCTGATGCTGCTCATGTTTATGAATACTTCCGTGCAGAGGCCCAAGGGGACCATAGCGACATAAACAGAGTCGTTGCATCAAATTGGGGAAATTATGTTTTTCTCCCTATTTTCCAAGCTTTCTGCAATATGGTTTTATTGTCCTAATAAAAACTTATAAAAAAATTTCAAAAACCCTATTTCATCTAAGGATGGCAAGTGTTGCAATGTTTCACAAGATTTTAATTCGGGGGCACCTGGGTGTCTCAGATGGTCAAGAGTCTGCCTTCAGCCCAGATCATGATCTCTATGTCCTGGGATAGAGCCCCAGGCCAGGCTCCCTGCTCAGCGGGGTGTCTGCTTCTCCCTCTCCCTCGATACCCTCCCTCCCTGCTCATGCTCGCTCTCTCTGTCTCTCAAAAAAATAAATAAAATCTTGTAAAAAAATATTTAATTTCTCACCCTTAAAATGGCTTGTGAAATGACCAATAAATATCTAATTAGAATATGTAGAAAATCAGAATACCTTTACATATATATCATTAGAATCAATAATACCTAAACAATACAGGCAACAGTACCTGAGTGAGCCAAAAGCGAAGTGCCATTTCTGTAAGAAATCCTGGCGACAGGATTAAAAACAGGGATTTTAAGTTTTCATGCTGAAGGTGAGGAGGATGCATGTCTGTCCCTGGTGATTCTGATTCAGACCACAGTTATGGAAAATACTGACACGGAAGAATAAATGAGTCCAGGAGGTCAATGCCTACTTAGGAAAAGTGACGTTGATGTAAGTGCTCAGAATGTGAAAATCAGAGAGACAGGTTCAGGTAAATAGAGGGAGGATAAGTAGAAGCCACGGCATGGCTGGGAAGGGTCGGGCCTCCTGACCCAGAGGGAGCCCAGGGTAAGGGGGGACACACGGGGGACGGTGGGGAAGCGTCTGTCGAGAGTGGAAGGGACAGGAGAGGAGAACGGAGCTCCAGGCCACCCTCACAAACCTGGGAAAGCCACCACCACCTCCAGCCCAAGCTGCTGCTGGTCTCACCACAGCACAGACGGCAGGTCCCCGTGCAAGTCAAAATCAACCCTCAAGATACGTAGCTTTCCATTTTTTTCTGGGACCTAAGTATTCGAACAAGGGGCCTAACTGAACTCTGCCAGAACTCAATCGTCTCCCAACAACGGGCACACAGACCATCTCTCCACAAATAAAGAGAGAGAAAAATCACTGGACTTCTGAGAATATTCAGTAGTTTATAAGACAAGGATCATTCTGAGATATGAACACAGCCCAGACTGCATCCGGAGAGAATGCAAGAAATCCTCTTAATGAGATCCTCAGTCATAAGTTGGTTAGCTATTGCATAACTCAAACGGAAAAAGATTTTCTTAAAATATTGCTTTTAAGTGAAAACATATTTTTGAAATAAAATATAAAAGACACGCAGGGAGTGGAAGCTCGTATAATGCTGGAAATTCAATTGGTCAAATCTGCCCGCATGAGGCTTTACCTTTGGAGCTCTCTGCCTTGAGGATCACCTTCCCCCAGTCCACCTCCCATAACAAATTTGATTATTGGAACCAAACCCAGCTCTAGCCAAGCCACGCTTCTGCTTGAAAATACTAAATGGCTCCCAAGGGCCATCGAGGACCTAACACCCATGGGTGATGCTACAGACCCCGCGGCGTGACTTAGCACCGCGTGTTCAGAGTCCACAGAACTGCTTGCTGTTTCCCATACCTAAGCTCTAGATCCCGATTCCAGGATTCTGTGAATCGGCTCAGGCTGGCCCTTCCCCTTACAGAGTCCTTCCCTTTCTTCACCGTCTAATAATTAGGACATTCTGTGAACCTCTCACATGCCAGGTATGTAAGCAAGTGACATTAAACATGGCACTTACAAAAAAAAGAAAAAAACATGGCACTTACCTACATAAAGCAAAAGCAAAAATCACCGGTAATATGTAATGTCCCAACGTGTTAGGGGCATTTGCCTAAATGCTCATGAAATAGCAGGGAATGAACTAGACCAGCTATTTAGAGGGGTCTTTATAAGAGGGGACAATGATTCAGGGAAAGTGTATAAATAACAGAAAATTTAGATAGAATTTTATATAGTAAGTGTACATATATATAATTATATATATATAGTTATAATATACATATAATTCGTATGTTAAAAGCCTAATCCCCAGTGTGACTTCTATCCCCATGGGGAAACAGGACCTTTAGAAGATTATTAAGGTTAAATGGAGTAATAAGGATGTGGCCCCAATGGGATATTGGTGGCCTTATAAAAAGAGAAGGGGAGATCTTCCCCTCTCTCCATGTAAACACAGAGAAAAGGCCACGTGAGGACTTAGGGAGAAGAGAGCTGTCTCCAAGCCAGGAGACAGAAACGGAACCGTGAGAAATAAATCTCTTTTAAACGACCCCGTCCAGGGGCACCTGGGTGGCTCAGCGGTTGCTGGGCGGATCCGAGGAACTCCAAAGGGGTCAGCGTGGCCGCGACAGAGCAAGGTGAAGAAGGTGACGGGGAAGGTGAGAGGAAGGCGGAGGGAAGGGGCACAGACAGTGGGTGGGCCCGTCAGCCATGGCAAGACTTTGGCTTTTACTCTGAGGGACTGAGAGAGAAGCCGGGGAGGGCTGGGGCCAAAGAACAATGTGCTAACACACGATGTGATGGAGGGCGGGGGACCGAGGTGGTTGTGGTGGCAGGTGGCATTCAGGAAACCATCCCACTGTCCACACGAGGAAAGGTGGTAGCTTGGGCCAGGGGGGAGCAGTGGCGGTGCTGAGAAGTGGCCACACTCTGGCTGTATTTTTGTTTGATATTTTATGTATTTATTCATGAGAGACATAGGGAGAGAGGCAGGGACACAGGCTGCGGGAGAAGCAGGCCCCACGCAGGGAGCCCGACGCGGGACTCGATCCCAGGACCGCGGGATCAGGCCCCAGGCTGAAGGCAGGCGCCCAACCGCTGAGCCCCCCGGGGTCCTACTCTGGCTGCAGAGCCCATGACGCTGGCATCACGAGAGGCTGTGAAGTCGTCGCCTCGTCCTCAACACAAAAGATGGATTTATCCAAAGCTGAGACGAGCGGGTGAGGAGGCCGGGGCTTTAGTTGGGGACACGTAGGGACTCGGATGCTCCTGAGACCCCGACACAGGATGTCCCGGGGGCAGCTGACCGCCTGGGCCTGGAGCTCAGGGCAGATCGGGGACACCAAGTGCCACCACTAAGACCGGCAACCGCGAGAGCGAGCAGAGCAGGGGTCGCCGGCAAGCTCCGGGCCGCTGGCGGGGCCGGGAAAGGAAGAGGCAAGGCCGGAGAGGCCCCAGGATGCAGCCCGGCCCGGGAGGAACCGGCGGGCGTCCTGGCCCTGGTGGGGGGAGCGCAGCGGGTCCCTCGGGTCCACGATGCGCAGCAGGATTTGGACAGAGGCCTGAGCTTGGGGCTTCGCGTCTTGCGGGGCGGGTGGCTGTGGTCGGGTAGTCACGGCCTGATGCAGCTGGTGCCGGGAAGGATGGGAGCGGAGGACAGAGACCAGGAGACAAACCGAGGAGCGGATTGTTCTAAGGAAAGGGGACTGCGGTTCAAGGGGAGGCTCGTGTTTTGTTTTCATGGGAGGTGCGAGAACACACGTGTGTGCCGATGGGAACAACCCAGGGGGTAGGCGCCGCTCCCCGAGAACGGCCTGACCAGTTTCAGGGGGAGGAGGTTCAGGCGCACCGAGGTGAAGGGATTTCACCAGGGCCTGGCTGGCTCGCTGGCTCCAGAGCTGCCTGGATGAAGTCTGCGCTCCTAATGATTTCCCTTTTTTGATTCAAATCCTCCCTCAAGTTCACCTCTGCCTTCCTGTAGCTTTCTTCAAATAGCCAAGCTAGAAGCCATCTCGGCTTCCTCCCCTGACCTCTCCTACAACCTAATCTGGATTTTTTTTTTTTTATTACAGCTATTCATTCTCTGTCTCCTACCATATTGTAAGTGTCTGGAAGGCATAGAATCTGCATTATAAACTTCTTTCCCCTTCCCATCCCCTAACAGAGCTCCGAGCCCGTGGTAGGGCCTCGATCAATATTTGCTCCAGGCAGGCAGGTGGGAGGGAGAAAGGAAAGCAGAGGGGGAGGGAGAGGGACGGAGGGAGGGAGGGAGGGAGGGAGGGAGGGAGGGAGGGAGGGAGGGCGAGCTGCCTTTTTTTTTCCCAAAGACTCCTCACAGGTTTGACACTTCATATATTATGGCCTATTTTTTTCTCCCCCAGACTATAGGACTGTATTTACTTTAAACCTTCCTCCCAGGAGCTGGTGACTCTTTACTCATGTCTCTGACTGTTCTCTGGATCTGCTCCAGACTCACCACTTCCTGTTAATAATAAATCAGACATGCAAATGCTCTGCAAAGGGGAGGGCCTTCCGCGTGTGCACCTGTTAGGTCAAGAACCACCTGGAGAGGAAGTTTACCATCTGCTAATTGAGGCTGGGAAGAAGCTGCAGATGGAGTCAGTGCATCTCAACTCAAGCCCCTGTGGGTCTCCCGCTCGGAGCCAGATCCTGTGCTGGAAAGAAGGGACAATAAGAGGAATAAGACATTGTTCCTGCCTTCGCCAGGCTCCGGATCCCGTGGGGAGGTGACCGGTAACAACGGAGCCTACCACAGGCTCCGATGGAGAAGTTTCGGCCCCTGCGAGCACGGGCAGGAGCAGTGACCTGCCCCTCGGTGAAGGGTGCTCAGGGGACCCCCTGGTGAGGATTGCCTTCATCTCGTGGCCCGTGATCCCTGGCACCTGCAGGAGCAGTGTGGGCTTCCGACCCCTACCTGCTAGAGCTCATAGAGGGTGGCTTTCCAGCCATTGTCCACCCTAGGCACCAACCCACAGACAGCACCAGTCTCTCGGGGACCACCGTCAGTCACAGAACAAGACCGTGCCGTGAGAATGCCAACCACAGCTCTCGGCGAGGACGAAGGCGCATCTTGGCACAACCCTGAGAAGTAACAGCTAACGTGTCACTCAATAGTATCAGGGAGAGGAGAAATCTGGGAGAGGACAGAGTCACTCTTTGGAGTTTCCCAGTGGTTTTTGGCCAACGTGGGGAAGAATAGGGGAACAGAGAAAAAAAAAATCCCTGAGAAGAACCCTGGGTGTTTCTGGAAATACTATGAAAAGAAGGTACCGTGAAGCAGAGCTGAGGGCACAGGGCTGCCGAGAAGTCCATCTAGGAAGACAGGCATCAGATGGCCCGCGCCCCGCAGGGTCCCTACAGGGCAAGGGCTGGGGTTCCTCCAACTGCAAATTTTCTCTCTTGCATGAAAGACTTCATAGGACTCCCTCTGAAGAAACTTTCTGATGCCTTATTTAAAACCATTTTCCTTTTTTTTTTTTTTTCCCCACAAATCTGGAAACTAAGACTCGGAAACGACAAGCTACTCATTGAAGGTCGCACTGATGGAAGGCAAGTTACTGATGGAAAGAACAAGGCTTTCTGATTCCAGCACAGCATTCCCGGACCCAGGCTTTGAGGCTGGGTACACCAGGTGGGACCAGCCCTCACACGGGATGCGTCTGGTGGCTGGGGTTCCAGGGAGCAAGGAGGCAAGCTGGGGAAGGTACTGAATCCCAGGAGGGGGTCAACTGCCCTGACTGCAGGAGCCCAGGGCCTGAAGATGCCTCAAGAGATGAACCCAGGAATCATTCAGGCAAACGGGCCCCTTGATGTCCTCTCAGAGTCTAGTATTATTTTTTTAAAAGATTTATATTTATTTATTCATGAGACACAGAGAGAGAGAGAGAGAGGCAGAGACACAGGCAGGGAGAGAAGCAGGCTCCCTGTGGGGAACCCGATGGGGGATTCGATCCCAGGGCCCTGGGGTCACGCCCTGAGCCGAAGGCAGGAGCTCAACCACTGAGTCCCCAGACACCCCCAGAGTCTAGTATCAAATGAGCCAGCAACACTATGAGGACGAGAGGACCTAACGTGTCCTCCTAAGTCTCCTAAGTTTCCTTGTCCCGAGGTTTGCTCTGGCTGAGAGTGACCTAGCCACGCCGGCTTTCCTCTGATTAATGACACATATTTCTGCCTTTTCCGCTCACCAAACTATACCATTATATTGAGTTTCTTACGGACAACATAGACTTGGGACGTGGCTTAGTTTACGTCACCCTACTGATCTCTTTTCGTTGGTATATTTACCAACGTATATTTAGAAAATCTACTTGTCTTATATAATTATTGCTATTTCTTTGCTCAGACTTTGTTTTTTTCATTACTCCATAGGTTCCTGTAATTGTTGACTGAAGTGTTTTTTTGATGGCTGCTTTAAAATCTGTCACATCCTCTTAGTATCTCTACCATCTCTGTGTTGGCATCTATCAATCGCCTGTTTTCATTCACTTTGAGGTCCTTCCAGTTTCTGGAAGGACCAGATGATTTTAGTTTCTGTCGAAACCTAGACGTATGTTGGGTATGTCATAACCATGTCATAACCATGTCATAACCATGACACTCCGGAGCTTATTTGCATCTGTTTCAGCTGGCTTTTTCCGCCAGTGCTCTGGTAAGGGAAGGGAGACACCATATCATTGCTGTCACGTGGGGACAGAATCCAGGTTTCCCACCTGACCTTTGTTGACGACTGACTGGGGCTCCCCATCCCTTTTGGATGGGTGGGGGGAGTTCTATTTTCCCAGTAAAATTCCACTGACATCACTCTGTCTGGAAGGGGTAAAAGTGGCTCATTACTGACCCCCACTTGACCTCCACTGACACCAGGGAGTGTGTGATCTTATTTCAGACGGGCGGGGGTCAGAACATTAACTGTCCAGTCGGCCTTCTGTGGCAGCACCCAGCAGAGGCGAAGACGCACTTCATGATTTCCATTAGAAATGTAAGTCTAGGTTCCCCACGCGGTCTCCACTGCAGAGGAGAAGAGGGTCCTTATCACCACCCAGCAGGGACAAAATCTCCACTTGAACTTCTCCAGCACTGCCAGCCCAGGATTACTGTATACCCCATCGCAGCCTGGCAAAAATGGAAGGCTAGGCACACCGCTTGGTCTTTGCGGGCATGGACGGGAACGGAGTCACTGTTTTTTCTCAAGTGCTTGGCTAGAGTAGAGCAGCTATTACATTAAAAGTTGCTGTCTTATTAGGGCTACCTCCTTCCTGATCCTTTGACTGCAGAGAACAGTTTTTTATTAGGGATTTGGTTTGGTTTTTTTTTTTTTTTTTTTTTGGTTTTTTTTTTTTTTTTGGCCTGTACCTAATGGTGTTTCTGAATTGTCAGATTCTTCAGCTACAAGTCTGGGACAGATGAAACAAAAGGAAGATTCAACAAACACATGACTATGTCATTCCTCAGGTCCCAGTGTCCTTCGCTGGTCTGCTTTCTTCTTTCCACCTTCTTCATATGCTTATTTATGTTGTCCAGAGTTTCTAGCTGTACTTAGCAAGAGGAACCAGGTAAAGTGCATCTGCCCTACCCTCCCATGAGTGGAATGTAACTAGATTCTGTTTAGCAGTGAATATGCATTTGTTTCTAATCTGGTTTTTTCAGTCATTCTATCATGATGTAATTTCTTTTTTTTTTTTTTAAGATTTATTTATGATAGACATAGAGAGAGAGACAGGTGCAGAGATACGGGAGGAGGGAGAAGCAGGCTCCATGCAGGGAGCCTGACGTGGGACTCGATCCCAGGTCTCCAGGGTCACACCCTGGGCCAAAGGCAGGTGCCAAACCGCTGAGCCACCCAGGGATCCCCATGATGTAATTTCTTTAACTGAAACATTCATTAGGAATTTTTCTTATGACATATGCATAACAAGATGTAGTCCAAATAACATGGTGGTTTTCATGATGAGCCCACAGCTTCCATGCAGATTCTCATTCTTCCCCACACTAAAGGAATTCCTTTAATTCTCAATGTTTTCACTAAAACATACAGTACACAAAGGAAATATGACCCATTTTCGTGTATAGCTCTGTGAGTTTTGGCAAATGCACACAGTTGTGTAACACCAACACACTCAAGACATAGAAACATTTTAATTCTCACTTTAAAATTAATCAACAAATGAAAGTGTCCAAGTCTCCTGAATACTTCAGCTCTTTGCCCAGGGTCTGGCCTCTGCCCTCAAGAGCCTGGAGTCTAATTGGGGAATAAAGGTGGTCGGGCGAGTTGATTTTCAGCTTCAACTCTGATCCAAGTTATCTGGGATGGCTTTTCAGGCTCTAATTCAAGGTGGGTATTATCTAGATGTGCTTGCACCACAGGTACCAAAGACAATGGGAGCTTGGAAACGAGAAAGACTGCGAGTCCCTTCTGCCCATCGACTCTGAAATTCTCCATCATTTTACTAAAAAACAAACCACTTCAAACCTTAATGGCTGAAAACAGCAGACACTATTTCTCACGATCCTGTGGGTCATCTGTGTAGGTGTCCCAGTCTGGGCTGACTCCGGTGATCTCTGTGGCCAACTGGCCGCTCTTCCTGTGTCATGTGGTCTCTGATGGCCTTGCTCACATTGCTGGCAGTTGGCAGTGTGGCTGCACTGGGGAGGCCCCTGCTGGTCCTGCCTGGTTCGGCTCCATGTGGTCTCTCAGGCTCCAGCAGGGCAGCTCAGGCATCGTCCCTTGCCCATCTCAGGGTTCCCAAGAGCAGCAAGAGGGTAAGCCCCAATGTGGAGGGACTCCTCAAGTCTTCCCAATGTCCACTGACCAACTAAATCCAGATTCCAAGGAGTACAGAAAGAAATCCTACCGCTTGGTGGGAGGAAACACAGAGTTGCATTGTAAAGAGGACCAGGTCAAGGATCAGCAGGAATTTTTGTGGTCATTTTTGCAGACGATCTATCACACCGCACCAGAGCCAGAGGCAACAAGGTGCAGGGACCATCCTGAATGACCAAAGGAGACACCTATCCCATACGGACAGGGCCTGGGGTTGCCCTCCGGTGCCACAGATCTGCTGCCCATGTGCCAGGGGAAGCCCTGGGCATCTGGGTGCCTGGGGAACTTCTGCTTCCCGACCGTGGTTCAGGCTCCCTGTCTACCTGACCAATCACCCCATCTTTTACCTGGTCCCTCTGTCTCTCCTCTCACTCTCTTCTATCATCAATTCATGCTGCACCCAAAGAAAATCTTCTAAAACATTTTAGAAGCTTCCCCCACTTTCTACATCCTAGGAGGTGGGATGTTGTGTGGTTAACACATAGGCTTTGGATTCTAACATGCCCGCTTTCAAAGCTGGCTTCAACCAGTTACTCTATGCTTGAGTTTGGACAAGTTAATTAACGTCCCTAAACCACCACGTCTCATCCGTAGTATGTGCGCGAAGGGTCTTGCACAATGGTGGGCACGTGGTGCCAGGCGCCTGTGGTGAAGGCCCCGTCCCGGCTGCGGAGCAAGTGGAGCCCTGACCCAGAGGCAAGGAGGTCCGGAGCTCCCGGGGTGTCCAAAACAGAAGGGCATTGTTTTCTTTGTTAGGTTTTGACTTGCAACAGACAGAACCCTTGCTGCAAAGTAATTTATTTGTTGCCTCCAGGCTCATGTTTGGAAGGGCTCCCTGTTCCGTCCCAAGCTGATTTCCCAAACATTAACATATGTCAAGAGCTCACACAAAGCCAAAAATGTAAAATGACTCTTCAGGAGAAGAAAGAGCAAGGGCATTCAGGGAGCCAGGGGAGAGACAGGAGGCAAAGACTCTTGGGCAAGCAGAAGCCACAACATGAAAACTGAGGCCAGGGTAGGAGGTAGGAGGCCAGGAGGAGGCTTGCATCTGCCCAAGGAGGGCGGCGCAACCGTCTTTCAGAAGCCACCTACTAGGTGCTGCCTTCCTTACACGCAGCCCAGTCCCCCACCCGCAATCCCGCCGACAGCTGGGACTACACATTTGACCGAACACAGAACTGGAGTTCAGAGATGTTAAGCAACTTGCCCAAAGTTCACCCAGGCAGCGTGGGGCCGAGCTGGGATTCCAACACGGATCTGGAAAACTCCAGACACCAACCCTTTCCCCCAGGCCTCTCGTCCCTGGAGAAGCCCACAGTGTTGGGGGAGGAAGTACCTTTGCTTCCCAGTGTGATTCAACTCTCTTTTAACAGATTACGGAACTGAGGATCGAAAGGATGAAGCAAGATTCCTGGCTCTCAGGGCTGCTGGAGGAGAGGTGTGATGGGGATCCGGGTCAGGGGACCCCCATGTGCCCGGACCTTCCAGTCGGTCCTCAGGGAAACCCTGGCTTGCGGCTCCTTTCGGCTTCTCAGCCTGTCTGTCCATCACAGCGCCAAGCCTGGCAGATATTTGCCATTGTCCTGCCCTCCATTCCTGTCTCTGGCCTGGACCCTTGGCCTCCTGGGCTCTGATGGCCATGTGCCCAGCCTGATTCCCTAGGTTCAGACCTAAGAGCAGGTGACATCTGTGATCTGCCTCCTATGATCCCCACCTGATGGGCACCTCTTCACAACCTTGCATACATATGTGCCCCTCATTCGCTCCCAAGGACAGGTCCAGATGCCACCCAGTGTGGGAGGCTGGGCACACGAGGACCGGTAACACCGAATCCCTGCCCGCAATGAGTCTGTATTCTATCGGGAGGCAAAAGCCTGGGGAATTGACTGCAGGGCAATGGATCCTGATCAATCGCTTGCCCCCACTGCTTCTGCTGCTTCAGGGAATCCCTGGTGAGGTGGGACACTTGCACTTTCAAAAATCTTGCCACCTGTGCTACCGACAATGGATTAGAGCAGACACAGGAAGTGTCAGGCAGCCAGGCAGTTAGGATGCTGAGAGGACGTGCCAGGTGAGAGCAGATGAGGGACCTAACAAAGGAGGCACAGCAAGGACAGAGCGGGGACAATGGAGGCAGAAGTATTCAGAAGCTCCTGTGAAGGGTGAACAGCACTTGGGGGCTGCTTGGCAGGTGTGAGAGGGTACGGAAGGAGCGAGGGTGGGGCTTGGTGGCCTCACTCAGGTCTGGGCCTGGGGCCCAGGAGCCGAGCTGAATTAAATGCTGAGCACAGAGCCCACTGCAAATGCACATCTTTAACCGGCTAATAGGAATCTACTGAAAAGAAAAAGAAATAATTACCACCAAGCCGCAGTTCAATACATCTCGGGCTCATTGCTCTGATTGGTCTGACCTCTGAAATGCAAGACATCACCATTGCAAGTGAGGAGGTGGAGGTTACTCTGGGATTAAGATTCATACAACCTGAATGCTTTGGGCTTTTGTCAAAGACAAAGAAAGAGGCATACTTGGCATTTAACCAGAATTTTTATAAACTTCTTTTTTAAACATGAAATCTATGCCTCTCAAAAAATAATGGCATCTAAGGAAGAGGAGCTCAGGAGGTCTCCTCAAAGTGCCCAGGGACCAAGGGGTTACAAATGCTTTTGCACAAATGGGGCATCATGAGGAACTTCAAAAGCTTGCAGGAGAGAAATTTATAGCCAGGAGTGATGGACAGGGAAGCTAAGGTCCAGATGGTAAGAGCTGCTCAAGATCTCACTACCCACCGCTGGAGACAGACTCCCAGGTGGAGTCTTCCTGAAAAGCAGGACAGCCGAGGAGTCAAGTGTAAGAGACCCGTGCGAATCCAAAGCTCGACCTCCAAGACTCTGATAGGCCTGTGTCCAGCCTGTTTCCCTCAGTTTGGACCAAAAGGGTGAGTCCAACTTCTGCAGATTCACCTCCTGTGACCCCAGCCTGATGGGTTCCTCTTTACAGCCTTGTAAACTGTTCACAATTAAATGCCCAGATGCATTCTCTATAGCAGACAGAGGGCACTTGACCCCTCTAAGCCTCCCCATTCCACATCTGTTAAATGGGAACACCCTAGCACCTGCCTCTCTCACAATGGGGCTGTGATGAGTCAGTGGGGTGAAGCCCTTTCGACAGCATCTCAAGAGTAGTAAAAACACAGCAAGTGTTGCCTCTCATCATGTCCAGCCCCCTCCCCCATCACAGGTGTGATGGACACAACCATGTCCATCGTGAATGAAAGTGATGGGAAGCCTGGCCTTCATTCATGATGGACACAGTTTTGATGGGATGGGCAAGGAGGGCCTCTGCCTGAAGGGATCTCCTGTACAGCAAGTGACTCTTGTGGACTGCACCCAAGGAGCATGTGCACCGGAGCCTGGGTGAATTTCTGTATAAGGAGGAGTACAGCAGGGAGGAGAAGGAGTCAGCAAAAGAAAGAAGAGTACCTCTTTTCAAGTTGGTGACTTAAGTCCCTTCAGACTCTAACCCTCTCAGGGAAGGAGAGGGAAAGGCTCCCTATGCACCTTGATACAGATGCATGGACAGGTGAGAGGCCAGAGCCCTACTAACAACCCTAGAAAGCTTCATCTCAAAAGGCCAGCCAGGTGTCATCCTGAGGGTGTCTGCTTCTCTACTGCTATGAGTCACCCCAAAACTCTGTAGCATAATCAACAACTGCTGAACATTTTCACAGGTTCTGGGGGGAAGGGGTTCGGATAGGGCATGGAGGGGATGGCTTATCTCTGCTCTCCAATGTCTAAGACTTCAGCTGGAATGACTCAAATGGCCAGAAGTTACTCAGAATCATCTTAAAGCTTCTATATTCCCATGTCCGCACCACAACGGGATGATTGGATGCCCAGGCTCAGCCAGAATGGTCTACTGGTGCCAATGACATTTCCAGCATGGCGGTGCCAGTGCTTCCAGATTTTGTGTTCTTGCAAAGAGGATGCTACGTGCCCATTATGATCTAGTTTCAAAAGTCACATAGTGTCACTTCTTTCATATTCTATTGGTTGAAAGAGTCACAAACTCATCAAGATTCAAGGATCAAGGACATAGACCCCATCTCTGAATGGGAGAAATGTTAAAAATATATATATATTTACATTTGTGTTTTAAAACTTACATGCAGGATGGTGGGGGTGGGGGAGTACCTGGCTGGTTCAGTCAGTAAAATGTGAGACTCTTAATCTTGGGGTCATGAGTTTGAGTTCCACATCAAGCCTGGAGCCTACTTAAAAAAATAAATAGAATATAATACAGGGTATCCCCCAATATAATAGAGGATATGCTAGAGGTATCTCAAGGAGTTCAGCAATCTGAAGTGGGGTTGGCTGAGACTTCCAAAATTCTATGGCATTTAAGAACTCAGAGGATGTTCAGGAACCTTCTACCTCTATACTTTAGAGATGAGGGCTCTAAGGCCAGGGCAGGGAACTGAGGAATGGAGAGCTCTGGGGAATGGTTGGGGATACTGAAGCCAAGAGAAGAGCAATAGTTTGCCCCCTAGATGATGGCGCACTTGGGTTTCCAAGCACTGATGATACTTAGGACAGTTTGGATACCTGAAGCTCATGGTAAAGTATAAATCCCATTCTAGCCTTTTGTTTTCATCTTTCCACCCTATTTCTTGCCATTAGTTGCAACATATAATCAGGGGCCAACAAACAATGAAACAACATGTGATGGGATATGAGTGTGGATTAGCTCGAGACCTGGACCTGTTCATTGTGACTCTGTAAGAGTGACCCTAGGGTCCAAAGAAAAGGGATTACTCAGGATGCCTGGGTGGCTCAGCAGTTGAGCGCCTGCCTTTGGCTCAGGGAGTGATCCCAGTCCGCATGGGGCTCCCTGCATGGAGCCTGCTTCTCCCTCTGCCTCAGTCTCTGCCTCTCTCTCAGTCTGTGTCTCTCATGAATAAATAAATAAAATCTTAAAAAAGGGTGGGGGGGATTGCTCATATATCCAGACCCACATTCAGGCTGTTTGTAGTAAACCTATCAAACAGACCTATAGACATGTTTAACTTCATTTAGAGTAAATTTCCTTAAGTGAGTTGAATTTACTCAACTGACATTTGTGTTTCCTTTAGAAGATTCTAAGTAATAAACACCTCTAGGTACTGTTGAAGCAAGCAGACCACTTGGACATTTGAAGTCAAGATGCCGGTGACCTTGGTTTGCATTCAAGGTAAGGTGTTCTAGATGGGACCTAAATAGGACCCCTCCGATTCAAGGGGCCATTCCTATATACCACAATCAAAAGAAGAGCCAAGAAAAGCCTTTATAAACAATGTGGTGTTGTTAGTTCTTATAAACACAGTGAGGTTTCATTTTCTTCAAAGGTGAGGATCCCGGCTCATCCTGTAAGTTATGTAAGAGGGCATTACACATTCTACACTCTTGCAACATCTCCTTGGCCTTCACTGCTCCTAGAAGATGCAACCTACTGCCATCCCCATCAGACCATGTGATCTTGAGGGCTCCTTCCGGGTCACCCATTCACTACTGATCTCTACAGTGCTTGACAAAGGAGCTGGATTGAGTAAAATTTCTTGGCTGGGTGACTAAATGCCAAAAGTCTTGGCACACAGTGGATAATCACTGACTGGGAGTTGAATTTGAGTAGTATTCATTTTCTGATAGAGTCCTCACGTTTTGAGTTATGAGAGGTATTTGCACTTTAAGGGAGAACTTGGACAAAATGGGAGGGAGGGCAGAGAAGAGGTCAGAATGATGGGCCCAACCTTGCAATATCTCACTACCAAGGCAGAGGCCCAGGAGGCAGGCAGAGCAGAACAAAGAGCTTGCCTTAGGGTTTTAGGAGGGAAAAGCTGATAATCATTTACTGCATTTTGGCAATGGCTGTATTTATAACTTTCCTTAAGGTGAGGAGAGGGATTTTTGCATTCGTGTATTCCTTCGATAGATTTTGTTAAGCACCTACTCTATGCCAGCTGTTATATTACCCGCTAGGGCTTCAGAGATGAACAGGACACAGTATCTGACCTACAGGGAGTTTCAGATTAGAAGTGAAAATAAAACGGAGCTTGGAGAAAATGGAAATGTGAGGAGGTTAATATTGGGAAGAAAATCCTTGAGTATTTCCAGAGGTCATAAAGCTCACACAGCTCTTTCCTATGTCCCAAGAGCTAAGGAAAATCATATTAAGGGTGAGGTTGTTCTACTTCTGATAATTTTGTTAGTTACCAAGGGTGTTGTACAACCCAAACTCAATAGAAATGCAACTATTCTTTTCATTTTTCAATTTTGTTTTAGAACTCGTTAAAGGACTCTTGGTATTAAGCCTCCACTGAGGAAAAAATTAGGTTTGAAGCCACATGGACCTTCCTTCATGTGATCCCAGCCATGGGACCTCAACAGAGTAACTTGAACTCTGAATCTGTCCAATAACTAGAAAATACCCACCTCGTGTGGTTGTGGCATTAGATGGCAAACGTATAAAAGTGCCTGAGGCATAGTGGGTATTTAGTCATTGTAAATTCATTACTTCCCATTTATAAATGTTTATTTAATGTTATTACCACAATTTTTTTTACATTTAGTATATGATGCCAAAAATGCAAATGAGTTATAAATAAAGGCATTTGCCTAAACAGATAGCAGAAAACACAGTAAAATAAAGTTCAGCCTGAAACCCCAAAGGCGTCTTGGTCTCTGTGTCGTGGGTAAAGAGATCAGCTATCAATAGTCATTAGTGACTTCAAATTGAATCACTTGCAGAACAACCGGTAAAAGGGTGATAATTTTTCATGCCCGGGAAAGATGACCCATTTGGGGCTTCAAAATTAACAGCAAGAAATAGTGTTGTCAATATGACACCAACACAGACCATAATTAATCAGATCCCAGCCCCTCTGTCTGCTGGGAAATCTCTGGAGCCCGTTCCAACCGCCTTAAAAGAAAAAGGTTGACCTTGCCCCACTTGCCTAATAATAATTTATAGATGTGTAAACATTTACCACAACAATTACAGGCCAGCCTAATGAAATTCCAGGGGCACGAGTCACAAAAGACCTGAGTGTGCATCATAAATTCAGATCAGTCCCACAGGCTGGGATCTGCAGATCAATTACAAGTCAAGGCAAATCCTTCCAAGAGCAGATCTTTTCCAGGGGACGGAGGCTGGAGGGTTTCGTGGCCTGACCCCCTGAAAGGATTGGACATACATGTGCCAGGTTTTGAACGCCAACCCTGTGATACTCTTCACTTGGAAGGCAGCAAACCCTTATCAGCCTTCGCTTCCTCATCTGTGAAATGGGTGGGCGAGGGTGGGCTGCCCCGCACCGCAGTCGTGAACGGGACCACTTCATTCATTCATTTGATAAGTACTTACTAATTATCTTCTATGTCCCAGAAACCTAGTGATAACACGGCACCCGGCTCCTGATAGACATAAAATAAATGGTGGCTATGACATGTTTGAGTTATCATTGATTAATAACTAGCAGTATCATTACCGTTGGAAATTTATTCCTTAGGGGTTTGATTAGGATGACTGTAACAAATTTAGTCCTTAGGAAGCCAGAGGACTGGAAGAAAACGAGGACAGTGGCAAGAGGTAGAAAGTTTCGAGTACGTCTTCTGAGCCCCCGGAGGCTGATTCTGGGGTTTAAGCAAGGGAGAAAAATGAAGGAAACTTCTCTCTTGCTTCACACAGACAGAATTATTAGGCAGCAGCCATGCGGGCCCTTGGCTAGGCATGTGTCTAAGCCACATCTTTCACTCCTTACATCGTTCTGCTAAGTTCACTGCTGTTACCCCCACTTGAAAGTAATCGGGATCCCAAGAGGCAGATCCCAAAGAAAGAGAGAAGTGATAAAGACCCTTTATTAAAGACTAATGAATTTGGGGGCAATCAGTGAGGACAAATGACTCCCCAAGAGTTGGGAGACACAGTTACCCTGCCCAGGTAAGGACATAAAGGGAAAGGAGAGAAAATGAGTGAAAAGATCACTGAGGGTGACAAAACATGAGAGACACCTAACTCTGGGAAATGAACAAGGGGTAGTGGAAGGGGAAGTGGGCGGGGGGTTGGGGTGACTGGGTGATGGGCACTGAGCGGAGGACTTGGTGGGATGAGCACTGGGTGTTATGCTATATGTTGGCAAATTGAACTCCAATAAAAAAAAAATTAAAAAAAGAAAAGAAAAAGAAATAGAAAAAAAAAAAAAGAAAAAGGACATCCCGGGTCCGCAAGCAGGAGAGGACCAGCACCTGCCAACCGCCCCCAGGAGGCTCCTGAAATGGGAAGAAAGGAGGGTAACGCACGAGTGCCACCTGCTTGCTTCTCCTCCCGCAGCGCGCTCAGGCGTCCTCCTGCATCAAGGTTGGGAATATTCAGGAAAACGATGGTCTCCTCTAACACTTCATGGGCTGCCATTGTTGTCTGCGTTTAGCAAAACCTGATCCTATTTTTTAAGAATGCAAATGCAAGACAAGTATGCTGAATGCCACACTCAAGGAACATTTTGTCTCTGATTAATCCTAAATGTGACTATTTGATGTGTACACTTTTCTTTTCCTTAAGTATAAAGCCCATTTGTGAAGAAAGATTTGTTCCAGCTGATTGCTTGACTACAAGTCTCAGCCCTATTTTTTTTTTTTTCTGCTTTGTTACTTAAAAGAATCAACATCAGACCTCTGATTTTTCGAGAGTATTTGGGAGTAGAGAACGTACGCTTTCATTAGTCGCTCTATGTCCTGGATAAACCACACCGTATTGCAAGCCACCAAGATTTGGGGGTGCTTTAAAGGAAATGTCCTCCGGTTTAGGCCAGCAGTACAGAGTCAAGTTTGTGAGACGGGCCTCCCCAGAGAGAAGCCCTGCCAGGATTTAAAGGATTTACACACAGTAGTTAAGAACGTGCCTGGCACATATGAAGTCCCCAGCAGACGTCAGCTAGAATGCTCATTGCTCTTGCAGAAGGGGGGGAGCAGCCCAGGGGCTCCCCTCTGCAGGAAGACCTCTCACTCCTGGCTCTTCTCCGGTTCTCCCAGCCTGTTGGAGCACAACGAAGGCCGAGCACTTCCTACGTGCCAGCCACCTTGCTAGGGATTTTGTCTGCATCATTTCACCACAGCTCCTGGAAGGAAGCACAACTGTGCGGCTGGTTCCCTTTATGTGGGGGGCGGGGGAGGGACACGGAGAAGTGACAGCAATGAGGTGGGTCCAGAGCCTGAGCCATTCTCCTCGGCCGCTGCAGACTCTCTGGCCAGTTGCTCCCAGTAGCACCCTGACCTGGGTCAGGCAGGAGGCGGAGGTAAGGGGGGTGCTGCAGGGAAGTGACCGGCTCCCATTGCGATGCGATGGGTCCCCAGCAAACCTCTGGGAACTGGAAGAGGCTCCCGGGAAACTTCCCTGTTGTCTTCACGGCAAAGGAAGAGCCAAGGACCCGAGATAGCCACCAAACCAAAGGGTGGGACCCCAAAGAGGACGTTCCGCACGGTTCAATTATAAGAGCTTCATGGACACAGTAAACAGCATCAGAACAGTGGGGGCCCGTGGGGACCATGGGTTGAATGGAAACGGATGGAGGCAACTTTCTGGGGGGCTGGAAACGCCGTAAACCTAATTGGGGTTTCAGCCACAGGTGACACAGTAGTCACAAATAACTGAACCGCATCCTACTGTGCGTGAAGTTGATCCTCAGTCAGGACACATTTAAAGGATGCAGAGGGGAGCCCGGTGGAATGGGACAGCGGAGGGCTGGCAGGAGGCCCCAGGAGCGACGCCCCAGGGAGCAGGGCCGGGGCCGTGGGGGGTGGGACACACAGGCCTGTGGCCCAGGAGGCCCTGCCCAAGCGGAAGCCCCAGAGGCACAGCGGCCTCAGCCCCCCGCCCTGATCGGAGCCGAGGGGGCCCCACACCTGCTCCTGCTGTGCTGTCAGTACCCCAGCTTTCCCTGTGTGCTCCAGGCTCCACTCACGTCACCTTCGCAGGAGTGGAAGGGAAACCCCAACAAGTACAAACGATGCCTTAACTCCCGCAAAAGACGCCCAGCACGTGGATTCGCTGCCAACGTCTCCATCTGTTAGCTGACGCTCCGTGTCCCCGGGAGCCAAGGCAAGGGCCACCACCCATCTGCCCTGCAGCCGGAGAGCCAGGAAGTTCACCGTCGTGGCTTCCCTCTCCTAGGTGGGTTTTTGGCCACGTTGAGATAAGGTGATGGTGATTCCGGCCCGCGGCCTCTGCCATCGTGTGAGCAATCGGAGCCATCACGGCAGCCTGTCCCCATTCCCTGCCAAGCCCGGGATCTTGACTGTTCAATTTATTCTCATTGTAATTTTTAAAAATCATTGAATATGTATTGTTCTCTACGCCCCCTCACACTCCACCCCCGGCCACCTGTGTCCTAGCTCTACTTGCTCCTGGGAGCTGTCACCATGCGTGAAGCACATGCTTCTACATCTGCCGTTCCCTCTGCCTACGACGCTTCTCCCCACTTTATCTCCCCAGCAATTTGCTAATTCCTCTCGAGACACATGTCCCAGTGTCTGCACACATCCTTAGTGGGGCTAGCCATGCGCCTACCCCCGTGGTCACAGTGTTTACAGCACCACGTTGGCCATTCATGTCCCTCACTAGTCAACAGCTGCTGAACAGCAGGGGGTAGGGCTCCCCAGAGCCCAGAGCCTGGTACTTAGCAAGGAACAGGGAAAGGCCTTTTATGGATGGAGGACATACGTACCACCGATGCAACAGGCTCTGCCAAGGCCCTCGTTCTTCTGGGGCTGGGGGTCCCTGCCAGGGATGCGCCTCTGGGCTGGAGGGGGGCAAGTAAACTTTCCCCCATCACGGGTCTTCCATGCCCAGGCCCTCCAGTTCTGGCAAAGGCAGGACCTTCTGCACCCACAGGGTCTGGAACAGGAGAGCCTGTTGCACCAACCGTGGCAGCAGAATTGAGAAGGAAAATGACTTCCCCATGTGTTGGGGGGTGGGAAAGGCCATTTTTCCTTCATCTGCAGTTTATGTGGCTCGATTTCTTTTCCAGACTGTTTCTGCTTCTTTCCTTCTTTTAATTACTATCATTAAATTCGAAACTTCTAAAACATAGAAGGGATCCATGTGACCAGTAGGGAGGAGTATGGTGTTGGCCTGCACCGCAGTTCTGGGCCTGGCTGGGGACAGTCAAGCAAAAACAGGCTAACCCACAGGGTAAATGGCCCCAACCCCAGAGTCCAGAGGAGCACAGCCAAACCGGGGAGGCCACAATGCAGGGTTGCCATGGCGACAGAGCTGTCACAGGCCCAAGGCCTTGCTGGGTAAGCACAAATGGATGGCATGCAGGATCCCTCTTTTCAGTTGAAGATTACCACTAATTTGCAATTAGCTGGAAGAAAATTGGAGATGGGGGGGAAAAAAAGGAATCGCTCCTTTCAGCAAACAATCACCACTATTGCAAACTGACTTTTCCCATGAGTCAGGGTGGAGAGGAAAGAAGATTCTCTAAAGAACACAGGCTTTGGAGCTAGACTGAAGGGCTGAATCCTGGTTCTCTCAGGTCGCGGCTGTGTGACCCTGGAGAAGTCTCTCCACCTCTCTGGTTTTACTTTCTTCAGCTATAAAATCTGGATAAAAATGCCCACGTGCACGGCTGATAGGAGGGTCACATGAAATAAGAGTAGCTAAGAGCGCAGCCAGCGGGTGAGCCTCGTTCTCACTGCCCGAGATTTTCACTCATTCGCAGTCTTTTCTTCTGTCCTTGTCATTCTCTTTATCCAATCCATTAATTTCAGTAACACTGACTAAGCACCTTCGCGCCCGGAGGGTAGTCTAGAAACCGCGGCTCATCACATCAGAGGCCCACAGGCCGCCATCGATCAGAATCACATCTTACCCACAGCCCCACGGGGGCCTTCGCATTCACCATCTTCCCCACGATGCCTTCCAGGCCCCATCCATACCTTCTCTGCATTCCCACCAACTGGTGTCAAGACTCTCCCTTGACCCCCAGCACAAGGTCGTCCTTGGTCCTTTGAGAAGCTGGAGAGATTTCGAGAGCTGAGGTTCACAGGGCTGATAGCCCGAGGCCATATCCAAGGCAAGGACGGTGCGGAAAGTAGAGTCAGGACTTGCCAAACGTGGGTATCCCTGGGCTCTGAGATCTTCTGGAACATGGACTGGGCCCCGTTTATCTCTGAGGTCCTCCCCCCAGGACTACCATGCAGAGTGGGCCCCCGGTCACTGCCTGGCTGGGGAAAAGCTGCTGAAACAACTAGAACAAACTGAGCTGTGCACTCTGCCTACAGGAACCTTCTCCTCACCTTACAGAACTCCACGCTTCGGCCTTCAAGTCCGAGGACCCAGAGTGTACATGGGAAAGAGTCTCCCGCTCTTTCTTCCTGTGCACCCAAAGCCACCCCACACCCACGGAAGGAGCTGGCAGCCAGTCCAGAGGGGAGAAGTTCTGGAGCTTGGTCAAAGAAGCCCCTGTCATCCCTCCTCCCCGAGGCCATGTGGCATGGGGGCTAGAAACAGGGACTGCACCCAAGTCCTGCCTTTCACTACGTCTGACCTTGCACAAGTTCCTTCTTGAAGCTACGCTTTATTCCTTTGCAAAAAAAGAGTAATGATGATTTGATATTTCCAGGGTACAACCCTGCTGTCCAAGTCTGAGCTGCAGGGCCAGGAGGAAAAACTGTTCTCTCTCAGAAATCGGGACACGAACCAGCAAGCGCAGCAGGAGTTTCACAGTGATGGGCGTACAGAACCCAAGCCCCCTGGCCTGCATGAGCTGGGCAGTAAACCAGAAGGAAACCAAGACTGCCATGCTGTACCCAAGGTTGGCATCCAGAGCAGCACTGGCTGCTGGCGCTCCCCCCTCACCTTCCTCCCCCTAGAGTGCATGACGTTGACTAATGAAGAACTATCCACCCACATTGTAAGCTGCAAGCAATTATGAATTCCATTACCCAGCAACTTGGCCGAGATGCCTCCTGGCTCACCCTCAGACAAGAAGTCTCACCCAGAAAGGGGAGCCTGTGGGAAACAGATTGGTTCATTGGGATGGAAGGCTGGCTAATTAAGTCCTTCACTGGTACCAAGTGCACTCTTCTCATGATGCCTTACCCCTATGGTAGAGGTAGAAAGAGTCAAAACAGCCATGTTCTGACAACTGTCCCACTGTGGGAGGCTGGAGAGGGGGACTAACTTCTTTGAGCTCCATTTACTTTTACTATCAAATGAGAATACTACTAGTTCCCATAAGGGAAGGAATGTGTGTGGAGCAGCTGGAGAAGCCCTCTGATGCCCAATATCCCTGATGATGGCCACTGGCCATCACCAGTGACAGTCACCTGCATAAGGCTTGATCATCATCCCAATAACAACAGCCTTCATTTTTCAAACATGGGGGTCTACCAATCTTGGGGACTTACCAATCATGAATTCATGCAACCCTCAAAATAACGGACAGAGGTATTCTTATTACCTGTCGTGACAGCAGGGTGATTGAAGCTCGGGATTAAATGGCTTGCGATGGTCATACCACTTCTTAAATGCTCAAGGCAAAGTTTGGATCTAGGCCTCTGACCCCAGAGCCTGGGTCCCTAACCCCATCCCACACTGCCTCCATTAATCCAGACCACTTACTGAATCCGGGGAACCTTGAGAGGCTTTGTTTCTGCATTTTACAGCAGTAAGTTAAGAATATCACAGATGTTAGGTAATACAAGTCCTACTTTAGAGTTTGTTTTCTCTTAATAAGGATCGCAGGGTAGAGGGCATGTGAAGGAGGATTTTGTGGCCAATCTCTGATTAATGCTGGGTCTTAGGCTAAGATGGACTCTCATAAATAATTCAGCTGCCACTGAAACACTTTCATCAATACCTTTCACCACTAAACCCCAACTCATACTGGAACTTCTGTCCAGGTGTGGCTTTCTAAAGCGAACTCAGCCACGAGTCACAAGAGCTGGGCTTAGGAATGTGGTCTCCTTACTCAGGGCCCGTGAGCCAACTTTCTCTACCATCAGCTCAGTCTGCCAGTGAAGACCCCAGTTTGGCTGGCCAGGATCGTTGATAATCAACACAGGGTCTTTAAGACTTACCGTGCCTCCCAGAAGCGCCCTAAACCATGCACTGTTCATCCTTTAATTTAATGAACACGCACTTATTAAACACCTGCCACAACCACGGTTCCTACATCCTGGCTGAACTGCAGAATCATCTAGCAAGCAGATAGATAGAAGTGGATACCCAAGTGCCCACCCCGCTGTGTGAACCACAATCTCATAGATGAAGTCTGAGCAAACATTTAGAGAGTAGGTGCTCAATAAATAATTGTTCAATGAATTTCTAGCAATGACAAGAGCTGCTTCTTCTCGGGGTAATACCACCTGGTACTGCACAGATTCCAACTCTACCACTTACCTACCGGTGCTGTGTGACCATGAATATGTTTCTCAATCTTTCTGCACCTTAGCTTACTCCTCTGTGAAAATAGGCAATAATTCCTCCTTGAAAGATTTTCTAGAAGCTTTTTTGATATATGATGCACATACCATACAACCCATCCATGTAAAATGTACAGTTTAATGGCTTTTAGCGTATCTACAGAATTGGGCATCCATTGCCATGGTAAATTTTAGAGTATTTTCATTACCCCCCCCCCAAAAAAGAAACCCCACTCCTTAGCCATCACTAACCCAAACCCCTCTCATTCCCCTCAGCCCTAAGCAACCATGAATCTACTTTTTTCTTTATAGGTTTGCTTATTCTGGACATTTCTTAACAGTAGAATCAGGCAACATATTGTCCTTTGTGACTGGCTTCTTTCAGACATGTGTCATGCATTAGTACTTCATTCTTTTTTATCACCAAATATATCCTATTAAATAGATATGCCACATTTTGTTTATCCATTCATTAGTAGATGGATAGTTGACATTTTTTCATATATTTATTGGCCCTTTATATATCTTCTTTGGAAAAATGTCGATTCAGATCCTTTGTCCATTTTAATTGGTTTGTGTTTTTATTACTGAGCTGTTATATATTTTATATATCCCAAATACAAGTCCTTTTTTTTTTTTATACAAGTCCTTTTTAATGTCCATTTATATACATATTTTTCTCTTGTTGCTAATGTTTTGTGTGTCATATCTAAGAAGTCAGTGCTTAATCCAAGGTCATGAAGGTTTGTACCTATGTTTTCATCAAAACATTTTACAGTTTTAGTTCCTACATTTGTACTTAATCTGAGTTAACTTTTCTATATGATGTTAATTAGGGGTATTCACCTTTATTATTTTTCATGTGGATGTCCAGTTTTCCCTGAACCACTTATTGAAAAAACTATTCTTTTCCCCCAATGTATGGTCTTGGAATCCTTTTTAAAATCCAAGTGCCAAAAACGTGAGAGTTTATTCTGGACTTACAATTCTATTCTATTAGTCTAACTGTCCACTCTTAGGCCAGCTCCACACTGTCTTCATCACCAAAGCTTTGTAGTAAGATTTGAACTCAGGAAGTGTGAGTCCCCTAATTTTGTTCTTTTCAAGGTTCTTTTGGCTACTCTGAGTATCTTGAATTTCCATATGAATTTTAGGATCAATTTGCCAAATTCTGCAGAGAAGTCAGCTGGGATTTTGATAAGAATTGTATTGAATCTGTAGATCACTTTGAGTAGTATCACCGTCTTAAAAATAGTAAGTCTTTGATCTTTGAACATAGGTTTTTGTGTTTATTTAGGTCTGCAATTTCTTCCTACAATGTTTTCTAGTTTTCAGAGTATAGTCTTGTACTTCTTTTGTTAAATTTATTCCTAATTATTTTATTCTTTTTTGGTGTTATTCCAAATGGATACTGATGCTTAAATACAATGTCACAGTGGTAGGAGCAGATATCCGTGTCTTGTTTCTGCTCTTATGGACAAGCATTCAGTCTTTTACCATTAGGTACAATATTACCTATGGGTTTTTCATAGATTCCCTTTATCAGGTTGAAAAAGTTACCTTCTATTCCTAGTATGTTGAGTGTTTTGTTTTGTTTGTTTGTTTGTTTTTTAATCATGAAGGGATGCTGAATTTTGTCAAACGAGTTTCTGCATCTTTTGAGATGATCATGTGGTTTCTGTTCTTTATGAAGTAGTTGACTTTGGATAATAAAGCAACCTTGCATTCCTGGAAGAAATCCAACTTGGTCATAGTGTTTTTATATACTGTTGGATATGATATTATTTTGATACAGATTTTTATATATATATATTCATAAAGGCTATTGATCTATAGTTTTCTTTTCCTGCAATATCTTTGCTTTGTTTCAATATCCAGGTGACACTGGCCTCATAGAATGAGGTGGAAAGTGTGCCTTCTTCTAATTTTTAAAAAATGTTGTGAATAGCTGGTATTAATATTATAGAAATGTCCCATAGACTTTACCAGTGAAGGATTTACCATCTAATACTGAGCTATTTCTTTGTAGAAAAGTTTTTGGTTATTAACTAAATTTCTTTAGTTGTTACAGGTCAATTCAAGCCTTTCTATTTCTTCTCGAGTCAGTTTCAGTAGTTTGTGTCTTTATAGAGATTCTTCCATTTAATACAAGTGATCTAATTTGTTGGCATGCAGTTGTACATAGAACTCCTTTATATTTTGTTTTTATATTTCTGTAAGGTCAGTAGTAATATCCTTTCATTCATTTTTTATTTTAGTATTTTAAGTATTTTTTTCTTAGTTAGCCTAGTTAAGGTTTATGTTAATTTTGCTGATCTTTTTGAAGAACCAATGTTTGGTTTCACTGATTTTCTCAACTATTTTTCTACTCTCTGTTTAATTAATTTCCACTCTACTCTTCATAAGTCCTGTCTTTCTGTTTGCTTTGAATTTAGTTTGCTAGTCTATTTTCAGTGTTTTAAGACAGAAGGTTAAATTGTTAATTTGAGATATTTCCTTTAAAAAACAGGTACTTATAGCCATAAATTTCACTCTAAAGCACGATCTAGCTATTTTCCATAAGTTCTGGTATGGTGCGTCTTTGTTTTCATTTATTTCCAATTATTTTCTAAATTCCCTTGTGATTTCTTCTTTTAGTTAGTGGTTATTTATAGTCTGTTGTTTAATTTCCATGTTTGTGACTTTCCCAAACTGCTTTCTGTTAATTAATTTCCAGTTTCACTTCATTGTGACCAAAGATGATCCTTGGTATAATATTAATCCTTTTAACACTATTGAAGATTGTTTGTGACTTATAATAGGGTATATTTTGGATATTCATGCATACTTGAGATGAATGTGTTCTGCTATTGTTGGGTGGAATTTCTACAAATATTTGTTGGATCTAATTTATGTATAGTATTTTTCAAATCTTCAATTTCCTGGTTTGTTGGCATATAATTGTTGATAGTATTCCCCTCTACTTTTTTTTTTAATTTCTGTAACGTCAGTAGTAATATCCCTTCTTTCATTTCTAATTTTAGTAATTCGAACCTTCCCTACTTTTTCTTAGTGATATATTGACATCTTGACAACTTTTTTTTTTATTGACAACAACTTTTATTTTTGAAATGCCTTTTTCTGCCTTCAATTCTATCAGCTTTGCTTCATGTATTTTAGGTGTTTACACGTTTACAATTATGGCTTTCTGACAGATTGATACTTTCTCATCATAATGTTCCTCTTTAATTCTAGTAATATCTTTTATGTTAAAGTATACTTCATCTGATATTAGTAGAGCTACCACAGTCACTGGGTTTTTATGAGGGGTTAAATAAGTCATTATATACAAATCACACAGAAAAACATTGTGGCACACGGCAAATGCTTGATAAATATTAGCTAATACTGTTACCCATGGGCCTTATATGTCTGAGCTCAGATGAGCCTCACCATATCCAACCCTGTGCTACATACTGTTCTCTATATTTTATAGAAAAAGAAATTGAGAAGCAAAGACCTCAAGTAGATTGTCCAAAATCCTCAAGCCAAGGCAGTGATCCAGTTAAATCTTTTGGACTCCAAAGCCCATCCTCTACTCTGTATGCTCTGCCTGAGATTCCATGGCCAAATGAGTTATCCATGAGATTTTAACTCTATAGTCAAACTGAAGACAAATCTCAGTGGTCAATAGACTTGGAGGTCATAAGAATTTGGAATAAATCTTGGGACCACTAATCACTGGCTGGAGGACTTTTGACAAGTTCTTAACCTCTGCATGGCTCAGTTTCCTTATCTGTAACATGGTAAGCATGACAGAGCCCCGACCATGGGGTCATTATGAGGATTAACTGCAATAATGCCAGGAAATTTCTTGGTATCTACAGATCAGTCAATGAAGCTGGCTGTTATTAATGTTATAATTATTATGATGGTTAGCTATAGGGAGAAAATGTGCATGAATATATCTACCAGAGTACATAAGAAGTACCACAAGGTAGACAAAAGGAAGAGGCATCGTGTTTAGAGGAAGGAGCAGTCTCCCCTGACTCAAGGTCCATCAGAAAATGGACCACTGAGAAGTGTGACATTTCTATAGGACCTTGAAAAAGGTAGAATAGGATAGATGAGCAGGGAATGATGGGGTCTGGTGAGCAGCAGAGCTCAAGCACCAAGGCAGGCAAGTGCTTAAATGGCAGGGAACAGGGAGCATGCTGGAATTCCCCTATCAGCACAGCTCTGGCCTCCTTTGAGAATGTCATCTTAAATTCATGATGCCATAAAAGTGAAAGTACCTCAATAAAGGAAGAACAGGTGGCCCAAGATATAACAGAAAGGAGCTATATCACGAAGCAAGAATCTACATTTTCCCCTTACCCCATCACTGTTCTCACCCCCCGGCTTGCCTTTTTCCCTTATGAGTTTATTTAGAGACCATCTGCCTGGTGCTAAAAGCTCTGTGGGGTACAGAGGACTGGTTTGGAGAAGGAGCCTCCTGGAAAACTCAACCCCCACGCCCACCCCAGTTCAAAGCTCAGCCAAGAACATTGATTTCGCCAGCCCAGGGCTGCTATGGCATCGTGAGGCTGGACTGGTGGTGAAGGAGTGAATGATCCAGCTGAGCTCTGGGGGGAAGGGATGCAAGAAGGTGCTGGGACCTTGCACCCTTTGGCACCGCTCTGGAGAACAGTGGTCTATGAGCACGGTCCCTAATGCCACCTTATCAGCTCTGCCCTCCAAACTGGGGAAAAGGAGGTGTATCAGCATGGGGAGCATCAGCACATGCTGCCACTTTCTGGAACAAACCTTCCCTCCTACCTGCGCTGCTCTGGGCCTTGCACTCAGCAATTTCATAACCATGACTCAACCATGACTCTGTTTCCCCCTGTCTGTGTGTTGGTTGCTCTTTTTATAGGATTCCTATAATCCAAGTGAGGCTCAAAGAGCCAAGGTCACAAGATAATGAGTAAAGTAGTCGAGAGCAACACCCTCACCCACAATGCTGTCAACACTTTTTGTTTAGGGGCATGGGACACCAGGGAACCCAGTGGGGCGCCGGATATATACCAAAGCTAAGGAATCATGGGTTACCTGCTAGGCTCAAATCACAGGCCCCTCTCAAAGCAATGAGGGAAGTAAAGGGAAGGAAACAGCACAGGAGAGAAGGGCCAGTTACAGTCTCCCATGAGCTGGGCAACCAAGGCAAGGCCACCTTCACTGCCGGATCAGGACGTGGCAGGTACCCCATGCCTATCCCACCAAGGGATGGAGCCTGGCCACCAGGAGTCTAGCCCCACAGAGCTGGGGGAAGGTCAAGACTCAGGCTCGACCTCAAGGCTCTAGTCCCTGAGAGGAGGCACTGGCAAAACCAAGGAAGCAGGAACAACGTTAACTTAGCACCTATTACTTGTCAGAAGCCCGTATGCCTTTCATTTCCCTGTCGTCCCTGCCACAACCCAGTAAGGGGTAGTCTGTACCACTATTTTATAAATGAGGCCTTTCAGAGGTGAGTGTGCTTCTTCAAGCAGGGGAGGCAGGGGAACGACGGTGAGGACACCTCCTCGTTGCCAGCAACGCTGCTGCCTTTCCTGGAGGCTGTGGGCCGGGCCCGTGTGGCACCTCCGTCAGAGCACAGAACACACGCAGGAAGGGTGCCGGCACCCTGTGCAGGCTTCGCAGCATCACCGTGGATACGTCGGCTCATCTTCACCCCCGACAGGTACCGCCCAACCTCCACCTCCCCAGGGAGGTGTCACGGCAATGACGTCAAGTCCCATCCCAGCCTCGTGGCCTCCTGTGGCCTGAAGGTCCAGCACCAGCACCCCCTCCCCAAAGGATACTTGTCTTCCTTCTTTCTTCCAGGACATCCCCACGGGGCAGTGGCATTTCATTTGCCACCGAGGCTCTCAGCCGGTCGCACTGCGCTCCTGGAGGCCTGCGGAGAAGGTGACAGCTGCGGGCTCTCGCCCTGACCGCCACCTCTGCTGCGGGGGCCATGCCTGGCTCCCCAAAACACATCCCTGGCTATTCCTTGGCGGTGTTCTCTCTCCCCCGGCTCACTTCTCCGGCTCCCAACCCTGAAGATCTGTCCTCACCACTCACTCTCCAGGGGCATTTGTCTGCGGGGAAAACACCAGCTGACAGCAAAGGTCACCCGGCCAGCTCCGGCTCGCCGCATACAAATGGGCCTTTTAGCTGCGGGCCCTGCAAAGAAGGACCCGGTCCTATTATTGATAAATCCTTGAAAGGGCTCTAATGTATCTTCATTTCAGGGAAAACAACTGCCTTCAAGGTTGCACCGAGAAAATAAAGCAGGCGGCCTGGTGACGGATTCGAGGCGTTGGCATTTTCCCGAAGATTAAAAGATTATAACACTTCTATTAGGATCACTCCGCCACGCTGTATTGATCTCATCAGGGAAGCCACTGCAGGTCTAATATGAACAGAGCGCGTTCGGGAATTAATCACGGGGGTTTTATTACGGTTCATAGGGCGCTTCGTTCAAGCCGCATCGTTTGCGATATTTATGGCCGCGCTCCCGGCCGTTATTAAGTGCGCCGGGCTGGGCCTGCTGGGTTAGAACACAAAGTCATTCTTCAAAAGTAAATCTTATCTAAACTGTGCACACAAAGCCAATTATGTTTTGATTTACATTTTAATTCCGCGGCAGAGGCCACGTGGGGGCGTGGGCGGGGCCAGGGATGCAGATCGAGAAGGAGAGAAGGACGCTGGGTGATGCGCTGGCTCGACCTTGGGCCAGCCTCCCAGACCAGCCTCCGGACCAGCCTCCGGATCAGCCTCTGGATCAGGCTCCCAGACCAGGCTCTTGGACCAGCCTCCCAGACCACCCTCTCAGACCAGCCTCCTGGACCAGCCTTCGGACCAGCCTCTTGGACCAGCCTCTCGGACCAGCCTCTGGATCAGGCTCCTGGACCAGCCTCCCAGATCAGGCTCGTGGACCGGCCTCCAAGATCAGCCTCTGGATCAGCCTCCGGATCAGACTCCTGAACCAGCCTCTCAGACTAGCCTCCCACACCAGCCTCCCTCTCGGAGCCTCCATGGAGGATCTGCAGGAGGAGGGCGGAGCACCTGCCCCCTGGGGTCCACATCCTGAGCCCTGCTCCCTGGGGACAGGCACCCAAAGATCAGCACCACCATGCTACGTGCCGGCAGCCTTGGTTCTTCTTTTCTGAGACCCTGCCTGACTTGAATTCTGGAGACACCAATCTAAGCAGAAAATCCAGTGAAAATAGGCTGAACTTTTTTTTCTTTTTTAAAGCCCAAACTTAAGAGCACGGAGTATGCTTTAGGACCCAGGGAAATTCGTTCCTCATTCACCCGGTTCCACCCCCTACTCTTTTCTTGGGGATCAAGGAGGCCTATGTGTATCCTACCATGTGGACCAAAACTTTCACTTTTGGGTAAAGATTGTATCTTTAAGTCTTGCTGAATTGTTGTAAAAATTGAATAAGATAGATGGGAAGGGGCTCAGTCCAGGATCTTACACGGAGGGCATGCTTAGTAACTCAAGACACTATCATCAGGAGGAGGACAAGCAAGGAGTGGGAGGGGCTGTTAATACAAATGATGTGGTCGGACGCGTGGAGTTCAAAGGGGATAACCAAGAAAGGATTCTTGAGACGACTTTGGTGCAAAAGGCAGTTTTATTAAAGCACAGAGACGGGACCCATGGGCAGAAGGAGCTGTACTGGGGTTGTGATGAGTGGCTGATTATATAAGATTTTCTATCCTTTGGAGGGGAGGGTGATGTTCGGGCTTCAGGAAATTACATCTACAGGTTTCTGGAAATTGCTTTTTTCTTGTACATCATGCAAACTGCATGGACCCTCAAGTCCTACAGGACTGTGATCTCTATCCATTAACCACTTGTTCCTCCCTCTCCTTCATTCTCGGGCAGCCAGGAGTGCCTGAAGGAGGCCCCACATAGCCCACCTGGGGGGGCAGAAGGGTGTCAGCTTGCGCTTTGTCCTCAGCTTGCCTTCTGCTCCCTCATCACTAGGAAGCCTGGGAGTAGCCCTAGTAATCGTGGTAGTAGGATTAGCAATCACGGTAGCAGACATTCCCACTAGTAGTGAGGGGAGTAGCACTAGTACTGGTAGTAACAGCGAGACCAAAAATGGTAGTGGTGATGGGGTGAAGAAGTATCCCAGCCCCACTTCTCACTGCCTGCGTGATAGTCACCAGGTCATTTAACCTCTCTGAGCCCCAGCCCCAGCTTCAGTAAAACAGCAATGAAGGCATCTCACCCTCCCAGATCCTATCCACATAAAGCCAGATGTCGTACGTAAAGCTCGGCCCGGCCCCCAGCAGGCTCCAGAAGCATTAGTTTCCTACCCGACCAGCCTCCACCTGTCCCTAATCTGTCGCCTTCCCCCTGTCCTGAGCTTCTGAGTCCCGGCACTACACGGCCATATATCTCTATATGTCCGTGGTCTGTCTGTGAACTGCTCTACTGGGAAGACCATGAAATCAAGAGTGTGGTGAGTGGGGTAATCACTGGATGGACGCTCAGGCTTATGCCTCATCCCAGGAGGGGAAGGCCAGGTGAGAAGAGGCAAGTAAGCCTTTCACACCGGTCTGGCCACTATGGGCACTCAATGCCAGGTGCCACCAGAGAAAGGCTCTCTTCTGTTTAAGAGTGACCCCCAAACTGTGGAACCTGCTAGAGCTTCTTGAGGACAGACAGCAGCCTTCCCTGTCTCTCCATTCACAGAGGCTCTTTCGGTCTCCTGCATACTACAGGAGTCCAGTTACAACGACTGCATCACCCCGGCCTTCCCCTTCCACAGGATCGCCATCAGGAGGCCACATGGTGTCCTTCCCTCGAACATCCGTAGCCTCCGGTTCATCATCCGGAGACTCGGCCTATTTCCCCAGGAAACTGCAGCTCCCACTGTGGAGGTGGAACGTGCATCCCCATAACCGCCCCTAGTCCCGGGTCAGGCCTCCGGGGCCACACAAAACCCTCGGACACAACAGCTTTTCCACGGCCGCTCGTTCCGTTCCCTTAGTCTTGCACTTTCACCAGCTGGGTGACACCTGCCTTCTGCTGTCCAGCCCGTGACAAGGCTCTCCACTTCCCACCCCGGCGGGCGCTGACGTCGCGCAGCTCAAGAGACCGGTGTGGGAACCTAGGAACATGCTGACACGGGCGCAGAGCTGCTGGCCTCTGCCCACCAGTGTTTCCGATGACTTGGCAACCCTCTCGGCTGCTCCGCTCGGGCCCTGCAGCTGAGCCCCAAGTCCACGCGCAGTCCGACCCGTCCAGAGAGCCTCCCTCGCCCCTCGCCCAGCACCAGCATGTAGTAAATACTCAGGAGCGTGTGTCCAGTAATGTTCCCTAACTGGATAGCACCTTCCTCCCTCCAAAGGTATATGGTCATGACATCCTTGTCTTACAGGGAAGGCAAAAGGACCAACTGACCTGGAACGAGTCCCATAGGACAGAAGCCGGGAGTTAGAGCATCTGGACCCGTGACTAAGCTGGACCTAGGAGTACGCAAAACCAGGGCACAGGAGCGCGAGAGCAGGGTCTGCTGGGCAGAGAGAGGAGCACCAAGTGTCACACCCTAGAGGGAGAATTTGGGACGGAGTCCCTCCAGGAACACAGATGCCACAATTCTAGAGAGGATTAGGGGGTGGGGGCATGCCCATGGAGTGAGTTAGGGACAGGCAGAGAGTAGGGGTAATGGTCAAGTGTGCAGATTGGAGGGAAATGTTAAACCTCTAACTGGGATAGGGACAGGGCTGTGACAGATGTGGGTCCCCTGTGGCCAGGTAGGGGGGCACAGGCCAGAGGCACAAGTGCTTGGAAGGTGGCAGCCAGCACCACTGCTTCCTGGGATTGATAAGAGGGCAGGAGAGAAAAAGAACCTGTGAGGGCAGGGGGAGCAAGAGAGCTTGAGCATCGGGGGAGGTGGGAGGCGGGGCGGCCAGAGGAAGGAGATCCACGGCCCCCTCGGACATTAAACACCAACCTAGCGAGCACCGCATCAACTTGGCTTATGAGGGGTCTCCACCATAGAACAGATTTGCATCTCCCCCACCCCCAGTCTCCCGCCTCTGTGGCCCGAACAGCAGCAGCGTGACCACCGCGACATGAGCCTCATAACCGTGGGCTCCACTGCCTTCCCACGAAGCCCAGGGAGCGCTTCTGGAGGACCCATATCTGGAAGCCCTGGTGCCCCCGGAGGACCCCTGCCCTGCCCAGAAATAGATACAAACATCAGTGCAAGTCAAGAGCGCCTGTCACGTGTTTGGCTTTGAGCTCAGAAAACCCACCACTTCAGGAAGTGACATTATGGATTTTGAAGAAACAGGCAGGAGAGCATCACTTCAACACCAAAGCCCTGGCTCTTACCCTTTCATCTGACGGGAAGTAGCTGGCGGAGGTCGCGGAGACCAGAAGGGGCTTCCAACATATAATTAGAAGTACACCAGGAGCTACCATTAAAGACCAGTGCATTTTCTATTATGCTGAATCCAGACGCTAATTCTCAGGGGTTTATAAAGCAACTGGAAAAATAGTGTTTTGGTTCACCAGCTCTCGTACTGGCTCAAGCTGAGAATACGCACGCTAAAGCGATAGCTCCTAATCCTCCCCATTAAAGTCTGACACACGTCAAGTTGAGAATATACATATATACGCATACAAATATGTGCATACGTACGAGTGAAAGAAGAGGAGGTGTTCCACCTGCACGCCCTTGTGGAGTTTCCAACACAGGCTGATCTGCACGAGGTGAGCAAGAAGAGACCCGTATGCAGTTGTCACGCGGCACAAATACACGAACGCAGGTCTGACTGTTGGCTGTCGTGGCTTACGAAGTCAGCTAGGACAACAAAAACCACTCACTCGTAGAGGCTAAAGATAAACCCCCAAAGAAGAAATGCAAACGACCAATCAACATATAAACAAATTATTCAGTCTCTTGGATAATTAAAGAACCCGTAATGATCATCTTCTAATTTGGCAAAAACGAATTAAAATTACAAATGCTCAAAGCCAGCAAGGCTGTGGTGAGACAGTTACTCTCATTCATGAGTTAAAAAAAATAATGTAAATAAATGTAAATAGGGACACGCTGCAGTTTGGGGTGTCTACTAACAGCTTCGGCATTGTTTATGTGACGCAGTGAAGAGAGAGGTTTTGGTTTGGGGATCTTTGTTTGTTTGGTTTGGTTTCATTTGCTTTTGTTTGTGTCGTCACAAATAGAAAATCTGAGGATTACCCAAGACAAGAAAGGGATGTTCCAACATGAACATGGGGAAGAGGAGACTCAGGGGTGAGAAGAAGCTAGAGCAGTGAAGAACCTGACCAGTCCAGAGAAGACGTACCCTCCAGGACCACTGCTGCCTAAAGGTTTTAGCCAGTGCCCCATGTAGAAGGATCGGAGGGACGATCGGAGCTACCCTGCTGGCCACCTGTCGCTGTGGGCTTGGAGTGACGGAGAGACCCCCATCGAGAACATGCCTGGAGTAGGGGAGGCCGTGTGTCCAGGCGCCGTGTTCCCACGTAAAGGCAACCCTTCCGAGAATACCATAAAGCACCAAGCAAAGCTGGTTCTGCGGCGGGTCCGGGGCCTGGGTGGGGAGAACCAGAATGCACCCCCTAATACCCCCTGAGGGCCCCAAACCAAAGGGGGCTCACTGCCATGGGAGACAGGTGGCACTGCCCTGCTCGGGCCTCTGCACGGCCCCCCGACACCATCAGTCCGGGCTCTCGGCGCTGCTCCCCGTCAGCAAGGGCAGGCAGCACCGAGGTGTCTCACGCGCCCCTGGACTTACACGTTTCCCACAAAGGCCATCTTCTCCAAAACAGACACAAATGCGACTCTGACAGGGGAAGGCAAGTCAGGAGTGATTTTCGCCGAGCAACTCACACATCTGTGCAAGTCTCTGGTCCTGTGCTTCTACAGGTTGTAAGGTTTTCTTGCTTTCCCTTGATAAATCAAAAAAATAATAAGTTCAGGGCACCTGGGTGGTGCAATCGGTTAAGCATCCAAGTCTTGGTTTCAGCTCAAGTCATAATCTTGGGATCATGACATTGAGCCCCGTGTCCAGCTCCTTGCTCAGCAGGGAGCTTGCTTGAGTTTCTCCCCCTCTCCCCTTCCTTCTCCCTCTCGTTCTCTCTCTCTCTCTAAAATAAATAAATCTTAAAAAAAAAAAAAAATACACGCAGATTTACAAAGTTCCCGATGATGACTGCATAGTATTCACACTCGACGTGCATTATTTTGAGGGTTTTCCAATATAATTGGGCCGGAGGCTGTTGTTCATCAATGTCCTCACTGAAGAAGCCCTGAGTCTGGCCCTCGTTCCTGGTGGCTTCCCAGGATCAAAGAGCTAAAATCGAAAACCTTTGACTAAATAGAAATGAACCATCCAAAGAAGCTCCAGTTGTTGGAGTTCATTTCTATATATACATATTTTTTATTTCTATATTTTGATCAGCTGGGAATTTATTTTACTAGTTCAATACATTCATTTCACAAACGTTTACTGTGTTCTCACCAGGCACGGTGCTGGGTGCTGCGGATCAAGCAGAGAAGCAAAGAAAACATCCTTGTCTGCAGAGACTCTGTGCTCTGAGAAGAGAGGGGACACATGTGATGAAGAAGCCAAGAGTCAGAGCTTGCTGCTCCCCAAGCTCTCCGTCTTCCTGCCGCCTGCTGGTCTGCGGCTCCTGCTCCACCAGGTAAGCTCTCCTTCTGCACCAGGGCAGCCTGACCTCTGCCTTGCTCTGACACGGCGGGGCCAGGAATAGGGCTCTGGTGTGATAAAGGATTTGGTAGTAAAACTGAGACACATGTCATAGACTTGGCCTCTAGAGTCACGTGCCAGGCCCTGTCCCCCAAAAATAGTCTCATGAGAAAATTCAAAGCATTTGATTCCAGACAGACTGTAACTGAGACTGTGAGTGTGTGGACATGTGGGTCTGGGTGTCTGGTGGGTTGTGAGACTCCTAGTTCTAAAGGTGAGGACCTGGTATGGAAGTGGTGGGACCACCTACATGGAGGTCATTCTTGGAACCCAGAAATGGGATCAACTAAGGAAACAATGCAGAGAAAGAAAAGAAGAGGATCAAAGATGATCAGGGGAAATGGACCTTTAAGCTAGTGAGGGAGGAAGGCAGCTAGAACTCAGAGGTGGTGCACCGCCTGGAACATTCATGAACGCCACAGAGGGGAAAGCTTGGGGGACAGAGGGAAGGTGGAGAGCACCAGTTTAGGGGCCTGAAAGAGGTCCATGGGGTTGGCGACTTGCACATTTCTAATGACTTTTTCAAGAGAGGTTCCAGTGGCAGGATGGGAGTTCCGTTCCCAGAGAAGCGAGGACAAGGTAAATAGGAGGTCAAGGATGCGAGTATGCAAGTCAGCTTGATGAGTTTGGGGTGAGAATAGGGGGGTGGTGGCTTGGGAGGAGGTGGGATGTCAAAGGGCATAAGTGGGCTCTCAGGCTGAGATCTCAATCAAGGGGGAAGATCTGCTAGGAGGGAGGCCCCACAACAGGCAGGAGTTGTCTGCGAGGGCACAGATGCTTTCAGCTGTAAGTCACAAAACGTCCCATGGAAGTGGCTTAAACAAGACAGCCTTATTTTTCACACGTAAAGTACAAAGTGTCAGCCACATGACTCAGGAAGCTATGGAAGTGCTACAGCAAGAAGTATTTTTCATGCAATCAAGATCCAAGTGACACCAAACGTACACAGTTGGCATGGGAACCAGAAAGCTTGAGGGACTCAATTTTCAAAATTTATTTCACAACTGTATCTGCATTCCGTGTGGGTGTGGATGCTAATTGTGATGCTTAGGCCAACGCAAGCACACAAACATATCTTAATGAGTTTCCTAATACTTTCTTCACTGAATAATCAGTGCTTATGTTTTTGGACATTAAATATATTTACGTCAATCATTTTTCCCTACAAGTGTAACCTATAAATGTTGCTCAGTGACAGCTTCACTGCTGAGGGGCCCATTTTTCATGTGCAGGGGCATCAGAAGAACTAACCTGAGGCACCATGTTTATTCCCATTCTCCCCCTCCCCGGGGAGCCCTGCCCCTGCTAGAGGATCTGAGTCCAGTATATGAGGCCAATAGCACTTCGCTTGAAGTGATGAATCACTCTCATTAAATTAGGGTCACCTTCACGTGACTATTTATTTTGCCCTGTGCCTATCGACCGTAGATTTTATTGATTACTAATTTTAGTAAAATAGGCCTCAAGCATCACAGATTCGGGCTCACTTGACCAATGCCAAGGGACAGCATAGGAACCAGTAACTGGAAGGCAGGGGATGGGGAAAGACTTTCTAACAGTCAGAATGACTGCAGAATGGGACCAGCAATCTCTAGAGGAAGTGATTCTTCATTATTAGATTTGTTTGAACATTTGAATGTTCTCCTAGTTTGTCCTAGTAACCTCAGAGCCAAGGCAATGGAAGGACTTGGGGGTAATGCTGGCCTCCCAAGAAAAGCTCACATTCTACTTGGCTCCGAGGAGCCTCCATCACTGGCAGCGTTAGTCTATCTGATTCCAGTGGACTCAGCTGGCCAATATGTGATGTCCAAACCCAACATTCTCCTGAGTCTGCACATAAGAGTTTCAAAACCCAGAGCCCTGACTCTCTGATGGCCCTGCCAACCATTTCTCACTGACCCCTACCCAACAGAGAACCACTGTCTAGACATTAGACCACAGAGTCCCCTCTCTTAAAGCTCCATTGGTGATTTTGATGAACATGCAAATCCAAACCACTTGTTCTCAGGATGAATGAGAAACCCTACAGATATCATCGCGGTTCTTGGTCATCTGAGACCTACCTGGGGAGTTAGTTACCTATCTTAGGCCTCTGCTTTCTTCGACTTCTAACAGCACTAAATGGTTTTCAATTCCATGTATGTACCTTGTGTCCAGAGACGGAGAAATATGAGACTTGGCTTTGGGCCTGGGAGACACTGGACAAAAGAGACTCCCAGACTTGCTTCCACATGAATCCTTGGTGTGTGAAGAAACAGAGAAGCTGAGGAGAGCTCAGCCTGACCTTCTGGGTTTTCTCTGCCCAGTTTTGTTAACTGTGGCCTTTTGCTTCCTTCCCTTGTATGTATGTCACACATACACCTTCCTGGGACCTTTGTGGGAAAGGAGAGGCTGTGGACCATGGCTTTTCAGAGGCCTTCTTTAGTTCCCTCATCATAAACCATTTCTGTGTCTGCCACCCACGGGAAGCTGAGAGCTATTCAAAGGTTGGCCCATGTTTTTCTGTTTTCTATTTTTCCAGTTCTCAGCACAGCACCTGGCCAAAAGGACGTGCTCAAAGAATTACTAATTCATAAGAAATTAATATATGAGGAATGTAACTTTCCAGAGGTTGTGTGGGATGGAGGCAGGACAAAGGAGACTTTTATTTCAGTTTCCATGACAAATATGAGAAATAGGGGTTTTATTTTCCATTACACAAATTCCTGAACGAAGAGGAAAGGAATTTACTCAAGACGGAACCTGGCAAAGAAAGGCTTCAATCCAGGTCTCACGGTATTCTCTCTAGGTTGCCTCTCCCCTTTCAGGTGCTATCTGACTCAAGCCCATGCTGGCACACTGGGGCCACACTACTGGGTGTAACCATGACAATGATATTTTCAATTTTCAGCATCAGTTGTGAAACTTTCCAAACTTCAAGGAAGCACTCCAAGGAAGTGCTCTAGAGATATCTGTTGACTGATGGGCCATCTTATTGTTTCCAGAGATCAGGCCCAGGGTCCAACATAAGAGTTGTCCAGATAACATGTCCATCTGCTTCTGAGTAACTACCATCACCTTCCATGTTAGAGCACACCCTGTGAATATCATCAGTAGCAGATGTCACTATCACCATCAACCAGGCCTTAATGAATTCTGTTGGCAATCTCTAGAGCCAATCTTATGTAAACCTGGGTCCCCTTCTCCTACCACTCCCACACCTGCCCTTTCGTGCTCAACCTACACTCACTCCTGGCTCTCCTCAAACCAGATCAGAGAGCACAATACAAAGAGGAGAGTCACAGGCTGAGTTTCCCAGAAATAAAGCACTGAGATGTAGAGCATGCCAGATATTTATTAAGAGTGCCCTTCAGATACAAACTTGGGGAAGGGAAGGGAAGGGAAGGGAAGGGAAGGGAAGGGAACAGAGGAACAGGCCACAGAGGTTGGTAGCAGAGAGAGGTGTTAAGTTGTATTGCAAACCCAATGGCCTATTTGACCAACTCCATAGAAAGCTTTATAGTTAGAATTGACTCTTCAGCATTGTTCCTAGTTGTGCTAAAATGCTTCATACTCCCGTGTTGACTATTTAATATTAGATCGGCCACCCAAAGGAGATCCTAGGTGATCTTAGGAGGGTGGCTCTCTGCAAACTCAAAAGAGGTTGACAGATATCAAGGTTGTCTACACTAGTCCTCTAGCAGCTGGGTCAGTAAATCCTCATTGAAGGGGACTTCAGAAGTATATCATAGCATCTACCATAGTGTAGTAAAGAGTTAGTCTATCTCCCTCAATGTGGAGAACCAGCACGTGTTTCACACCTGCATCACCAACTCAGAGCAACCAACATGTGAGCTGGCTGTATACTGTGGATTCTAAGAAGGGACCCTGCCTGCCAAGAGCCCCCTCCTAATCCCTGTCTGCCTGGGTCAACTCTCCCAGTGGGGTGCTGCTCCCATTTCCCTGTCCAGCCCTCCTAGTTCTCAGCTGAGACTAGAGCTGGGTCTTGACTCCTCATTTGCTTTTAGGCAGCCAGAATCCCTGATCGGTCTCATCTCAGTCCTTACTTGACAGGTTTATTCTGTTTCCATTCTTCCATAAGTAGATGATGCCCAGGGAGTCATTCTGCTGCACCCATGTGTCACTGACTTCCATCTACTCCCTGTATTCAATGTCCTACTGTGTCAACCCTTGCCAGATAACAAAGCCTGCTTGGCCCCAAACAGAGCTCCCTCCATCACACTGAAAAGGAGCTCCTGACTGCCTAGGACAGGAGCAGGGCCAGGCTCCCAGTGCCCACTTCTGGCCCTATCCCATTGCCCACATGGCAGGAGTTCATTTTAGGTAAAAAACATCTTCATGATGGATGTAGTTAAAGATGAAGTTGCAAGAGATTCTGAAGAGGCTTTCAGTGACCAGCCTGTAAAGTTAAGAATGGGTTACATTTATAATACCACCCAGGCCAAGGACATTAATTAATGACCGAGAGAAATGGGTAAAGATGTCTGTCAGCAACTGTCACTTCTTAGCCATTCTCCCCTTCCATTAATAAATGTTAACTGATACGTACTTTGGGCCACTCTCACATTGGTTTCAGGGCCATGAAAGTCAAGAGGCTTAGATGAAAGTCCTGTGTATTCTTCCCCCTATGTTTCCACTTTATCTCATGAAGGCGACACTTCCATTCACCTTTCTCAGGTAGGAAAATGCCTTAGAAGGAACTCTGTCCTCCCTCTACTCTCTCACCACCTCTGTGCAAGGAGAATGTCTAATTCAAATGGCCAACTTACATTCAATGAGCTACATTTTCTGTAGGCAGGGATCCTGGCCCAGAGGCACTCAAGCCTTCTTTCATTCCCCTTGGCCATCCAGGCTCTAGTCTCTAGTGCCATATGTTCTCCATCCTTCTCCTTCCTGCCCTGCTGTTGTGAATTCAGCAGAGCAGGACCCCTCTCAAGGGAAAAACCCACCATTTCCCTTCTCTTTCTCTCTCTCCTTGACTCCACTATTAACTTTTATGGTTGATGCAGGCAGGCCAGCAGTCTTATTTCACAAGGTTGAGAATTTGGAGTCTACTCTGCAAGTCATGGTATTTTTCTTATGATTTGCTCAAGTTTGCTGATCCTCAAGTTTAAATATAGGGTTGCAAGTAGGAGATACCACTTGGCACCAGGTCTAAGCCACAATCCCCTACACAGTTTACTAGAGTCTCTAGGTTTGATGACTTTTGAGTGTCATACAACCACTATTATAGTAGAGAAAGGGATCTTCATTCAGTAACCATTTCTTTGTGTATATATTCTCTAATGGTCAAGCTTTGAATGGAAAGAAGAGTGAAGTGCTTCTTTTGCTCCAAATCTCTAAGAAGACATAGTTTCTACTGTCCTGGAATTGACTGTCCAGTGGTTGAAAAAAATATATTATGAAAATACAGTAAAAATAAACTTAACCCTGCCTAAGGGAGTCATCAGTAAAGGTCTTGGAAGCAATAACTGCATAATAGAGACTTTAGTGATGAATAAGGTAAATAAAGGTCATGGAGCAAGAGGGAATATAGTTCTGTCAGAATAAATTGCATTAGCAAATGTTCAGAGTCCAGCTGTGGCACAACGTGAGGCAAGAGCCACAGGTAGTTAGGGCTGGTGTATGAGAGCTTGCATCATAAGATTGAGCTCATAAGAGCCTTGTAGGGGGTAAGAAGAAAGTACATATATTACCCTCCAATTCATCTCTACATCTCTGAGGATATACCAAAATATTAATCCCATCTTGATTGGTTCTCACATCTTGGAAAACAGAGCCGACTTGAGCTTCTTTCAATGCTTTGAGTAAGAAGTAAATGCCAGTCAAGCCAGGACAATGTGTTCCATATATTGGAATGACATCTAACTACACAGCTTCTAGGAGGAGCTTTGGGTGAAGAATAATGAGTACAACCAGGCCTCTGATCACTTTCTCTTTGCCTATCTCCCTCTGTCTGACTGATCTACCTGGTCTGACCCTCGTCACTTTAGCCTTCCAAGTAGCCATACTACAAATCATACCATATCCAAATGCAATGTCTCAATAGCTCCTCAATGCTTTCAGGACAAAATCTTATTTCTTTATGTTGATGTCACAGGTTGCATTCCTCAAGAAATGGATCCTGAGACAAAGGTTAGCATATAGGAATACATTAAGCAATAGTCTGGGGGTCAATCTATGTGGATGAGAAGGGAGCAGAACTGAAAAGAAGCTGTAATGCAGTCCCTCAGTCAACCCCAAGGGAAGCTCTGAAGCCAGATGGCCTTTCAGAGTTGAACCAAGTTGGGCAAAGCAACCAAGCCTTAACATCCATATGTCAGCAAGTCTCGGATCCAGACTACCCTGGGGAAAGGGGCATGACTTTGGACAAGGCAACAAGATCCAAGGCAAATTCTGGAAAGAAGCTGACAGCTGAGGGCTCTCTGCCCACAGCAACTGGAGTAATAAGGCCATAAGACTTGAAAGGAGATGCAAATGATGCATCACAGCATCCAGTACACAGGCCATCCAATGATTTTTATGGTTTTTTGTGACCAACTATATTAATTTTCTAGGGCTGTCATAACAAAGCACCACAGGCTGGTGTCCTAAGCAATAGAAATGTATTTTCTCACAGTTTCGGAGGCTCAGGTATCTGAGATCAAGGTGTCAGAAGGATTGGTGTCCTCTGAGGCCTCTCATTTTGGTTTGTAGATGGTCATCATCTTCCTGTATCCTCACGTGGTGTTACCTGTCTCCCTGTGTCTGTGCCCCTAACCTCCTCTTATAAAAACAGTAGTCACAGTGGATTTAGGGCCTACACTAATGATCTTATTTTGACTTTGTTACCTCTTCAAAAAAATTACCTTCAAATACAGTCATGATCTGAAGTACTGGGAGTTACAACTTTGACATGAATTTTGAGGAGACACAATTCAGCCTGCAACACCTACCTACTTTCTGTCATTTCCATTATCAGTCATTTCCCCAACCATCTCTACTCAAGTCACATCAAAAAGCTGATTCATTTTTTCAGAATTTTATTTATTTACTTTTAAGCAAGCTAAATCACTAAGAGATACATCACACAGTTTCTGTGTCCAATGGCCTTAGCAGGAAGGTTGCTTCAGAATTCTGCACAAACCACGCTACTGTTACTGGAAGCAATTTACCTTTCCCTGGATTGCTTGGACTCTGGTTTGCTGCCAAGAGTCACTTTTTTGTACATGGAAACACATGTCTTGCCTACAGAAAATTCAGTTTCATCTCAGGCATAAACATTTTTGTTTTTGAGAAGATCTGTAAGTTCCCTCTAGTTTAGAAGACCTTGCTTAAAACCAACAACAAATTGCCTTGGGCCACAGCCTTTAAGATATAATTGGAATTTTAGGAGTCATGATCCCAGCAGGACTCCACAAGCTCCAAGATAGAAAGAAGGAAGGAAGGAAGGAAGGAAGGAAGGAAGGAAGGAAGGAAGGAAGGAAGGAAGGAAAAAAAGAAAGGAAAGAAAGAAAGAAAGAAAGAAAGAAAGAAAGAAAGAAAGAAAGAAAGAAAGAAGAAAGAAAGAAAGAAAGAAAGAAAGAAAGAAAGAAGAAAGAAAAGAATGAAAGAAAGAAAGAAAAGAAAGAAAAAGAAAAAAGGATGGAAGGAAGGAAGAAGAAAGAAGAAGAAAGAAAGAAAAAAGAAAAAGAAAGAAAGAAAGAAAGAAAGAAAGAAAGAAAGAAAGAAAGAAAGAAAGAAAGAAAGAAAGAAGCAACTGGCTGATTCTAGAACATAGAACATGCCATGCTGGTCTACACCTCTATGCTTTGCATGGGCTATGCCTTCTGCCAGAAGTGTCCTCCTTACTTTGTCCCTTGAACACCTTTGTATGACCAATGTCTTCTTCAAGAGTCAGCTAATGTGCCCATCCCCCTCTGAAGCCTTCATCAGTGACCTGCCTCATGAGGACCTTTTCTCTCATCCCCTAGGATGAGAGAGAGTGGTCTCAGCGTCTCTAGTGTGTGTGCAGCAGGCACCTGTAAATGTGTGCTGTTTGGGCGTTTGGTTGATAGTCGGTGTGCTGAGTGACATGCCAAGGGTCTATCATGACATAGCTTGTATTTTCTCAGTAGGTGAGACATCAGTGGGTATACAGGATGCTGGAAGCATGGTCAGGGAAATGCAGCACTGCTGACTTTGAAGCTGGAGGAAGGAGACCCTGAGCTGAGGAACGCAGTCTCCAGAAGCTGGACAAAGCAGGATAAAGGAGTCTCCACTAGAGCTTTCAGAAAGGAATACAGCTGATTTGAGCCCAGTGAGACTTCTCACCTCCTTAACTGTAAAATAATAAATGTGTTGTTTTAAGCCACTTAGTTTATAGGAACTTGTGACAGCACTAGAACACTTGCACACCATTCCAAAAAGACCTTCCCTACCCCTCCCGTCGTGCTCTAGACCTACTTTGCGTACACCCAAGACAGTAACCTAGGCCACCAATGCTAGAGAATTTTCCTGATTGAACCACCTGAAGACCCAGGAGAGCACAATAATAATGTATCTGGTAAATTTTAGTGCAGGTATGTTCTGTACGGACACCATGGTAGGAGCTATGGGATTATACAGGGTCACATATGCTCCAGTTTGCTCACAAGCTATAGGGCAGATGAGGTTATGTGTATAGTGACCAAAAGAAGATTCATAAGAGAAACAGAAAGTGGGACTGGCACTGAGTAAGGTTTAGAAAGTAGGTCATTCTGACAGGACAAATGGCATGGACCATCACCATGGTAGCACTCTGTCCCCTCTGAACCCTAAGGTGTACTTTTACAAAACATTCAAGTTGACAATAAACCTTGAGAACACAGATTACAAATGGGACAATGCAGGGGAATAACTGTCAGAGAGAGAGGACACAGTCCAGACCCGGAAGGGTCCATCAGGCATTAGGGAACCATGAAAGATTCTTGAGAAGTGGACACTGTGCGGGTAGAGCGTGCTGTTGTGGGTGGGACGGAAACAAAGGAGAAGGCGAATTATCACAGTCAGCTTTGGAAGCAGATCATTGACTTTTCCTACCATTCCCAACACAGAGTCTGACAGATCTGAAGTTGCTTTTTTAATTACCATTGACAATAGTGTGAACTTCGTTCACTTAATCTCCATTAAAGTGATTGAGGATGATGCATTGACTTTTTAAACCACTAAAACAAGGAAAAACCCTGAAAATAGATTCTCAAAACTTCCCGGTCTGTAGCTCGTCACATCAGACCAACAAATACCACTGTTAAAGGTAAATAATGAGCCCCAAAACACAGAGCCATCTTTAATCCCATTCTCTTTTAATTGCCTGACATATTAATGATATTTTAACAAACTATCTGTGGCCTTCCTGCAGCCTAGCCTCCAAAGGTAGGTGTTGCTCCATAAATTAAAGGATAACAATAAATAAAACTGTAACTAATATCCATCTATCTTTTTGCATTTTTCATGGCATTTCACTAGACTTCACATGCCCTGTGTCGACTTGGTCTAAGAGACTCTTAAAAAGGTTGAAAGCCAAGAGCCCACCCTGGGTGGCAAAGCTCAAACCCTTTGCTCTTTCCACAGAATCACAGTGCTTTTTATGTTTGAACAAATGGCACAACATGTGTGAGAAGAGACAGGACATGAAGCTGGATAACGAATAGCCAAGTTGAAACACCCAGCAAAGCTAAGGCAGGACCATGACTTCCCCCAAAGCCAAAGCAAGAATGAGCCCTGCCAGACCCTAAGTCTTTATTCCAGGTCCAGAAGCACCAAAATAGAAGCTGCCAGCAGAGAACAGGCCTGGATTATCCAGAGAACGTACCTCGTGTGAGGAGCACAAGATCAGTGTCCGAAGTTGTAAGGTATCATGGACTCTTTCACACCTGGTTCAATCCTGGCACCAAGGATTGTTGTACAAATGCTAAGCCAAGCAGATCCCACCATGTCCCCCGGCTCACTCCAGACCAGCAAAACAGGGGAAGCAGGTAGATTACAGCTAAGCTGATAGGAAACTAGACAATGAGCCCTGAAATGAGTTCATAAAACCCTCCCCTTTTCCACTCAGAATGTGCACACACCTTTCAGCTGGGTTAATTGGACTGGGGGTCACCCTTGGTTGCAATGACCTTTGCCATTAGCATGAACATGGTACCCACCATGCAGATACCAAAAAAATGCATTCCCTATGCAATCAGCATGTCTGTTCATCTGGGGGAATGGCATTTCTCTGTCACTTAAAAAAATATATGGGATATGAGGGAGCAGGAATCAATAGATTTGGAAGAAGCCACATGCCAGACACTGCACTGGGATCTGCACAATATTTTCTTACTGATTTCTCATAAACACTGTGCCACGTTGATACAAAAGCGACATTGCACAGAAGAATAAACTGAGGATCCAAGAGTATAATAGAGTCCCCCATGGTCACAGAGTGCTCCTATCACCTACAAGTTAAAAACAGCTCACTCGTGACATCCAAAATATGTCATGATGTGCCATCTGCCTACATGGATAGCACACAACTAGGATGAAATCCAAGCCCACCTTTCTCCAAAACCCGGATTCCTGTATTTGTTGAAGAATCCAATAAATAGGTGCCAAATAAGCAGGTGAGTATAGATATTTCTACCACACCGTGCTATCCTTTTTGTGATGGGATAAACAGAGAGGAAAAAGGATTCAAATTAGAAAGAGATAACAACAATAACAACAACCCATTGGGGTAAATGGATAAACTGGCGAACAACCAGAGTATTTACGATAACACTCGCCTGGATCCAGGCTGCCCTTAGGAGGGTTATTCTAAAGAAAGCAACAACATAATTTAAAATGTGTCTGGGGAAAAAAATAAAATAAAATAAAATGTGTCTGGGGCACTGACACCCCTTGGAAAACATGGCCCCAGGGAGACTGTACATCTTGGTCTGATTAAGGAATGTGGTGAAGAGCACAGAAGCTGCCCACACTCCCCAGTCAATGCACAGCCCCGCTCAGCAGCACTTTTCTGGGGCTACTCTCCCTCCTGAGACAGTAGCAGTGACATTTCAAGGCTGATCTCTGCCATGCTCCACTTCCCACCACCGATGCCCGGACTTGAATCCAATGCCAAGACCAGCCTCCAGTAACCAGACACAGAGCCAGCCAGTGTCTCAGGAACCTGGGCATCCACCCCCAGATGACAGTATGCCCAAGAGGAAGCTTATCAGCCTTTGAAGCACAGAGTTGACTTGGGCCCTATGGGATGGTGGTAGAGCCGGCGACGGCAGGTTGATACTGCAGCTATCATTCTGTTATAGGTCAACATTTCATGGAAGACCCCGTCCCTTTTTTATCATCTTCCCCTCCACCCACCGGCATCATCCTGATGGACATTAATGTGTAGAGCTGACTCAGCCACCTGCTGTCAGGGTGTTATGAGAAGCGGTTGAGAATGGAAAAGACCCCTTACCTTCACATCACAGCCTGGGACAATGACTCGTTTGTGGTTCCTTCATCAATCTTTCTTCCCTCTCTGTCTCAGTTTCTTATCTGTAAAGCAAGGACTGCCTTAAGATTTCGTGGCAAAATCCATCTAAAGTGCATAGCATTGTGCTTAGTGTAATGTTAGTGACCATTTCCCACCTCCCCATCAGGGACCATGCCCTGGGCCTTACAGTCACCCAGAAAGTTTATAGCTTTGAAATCTTAGAATCTAGGGGCACGTGGGTAGTTCAGTGGTTGAGCATCTGCCTTTGGCTCAGAGTGTGACCCCAGGGTCCTGGGATCAAGTCCCCATTGGGCTCCTTGCATAAAGTCTGCTTCTCCCTCTGCCTGTGTCTCTGCCTCTCTATGTGTCTCTCATGGATAAATAAAATAAAATCTTTAAAAAAAAATCTTAAAACCTAATATCTGATCACAGCCTAGGTCTTCTCAGCTTCCTTACTAATCTGTCATCCTTTGTCTGACCTCATCACAATCTCCCATCCTGAGTTCTTCTCTATGCACATCAGTTCCCTGTTCCATCCTCTTGTTCATCTCATGGCTCTTATCCATCATTTTATCATTCTCTGGCTCCTTGCTCTACAGCTCCCTAGCCACACTTCCCATAAGTAGAACCACAGTGCACACCAACCATCTGCTCCCATTGCTGCCCTACTATTTCCCTCTCTAGGCTGGAGATAATGACCCAGTAATGCCCTGTCCCGGGCCCTAACCCAGCAGTGGCATTAACACCCCTTGGTCCTCAGGTAGCTTGCTCCCATGGCTCTGCATTGATCTGCTACATGCTCTCAAGCCCCCAGCCCCACTTCGTCCCTGGTCTCACATGCTTCCTACTAAAAAATGATAAGAGAGGGATTACACATAAAGTCTCTCAGTGTTTTGTTTCATTACCCACAAATTTGGAACACCTCCATGTCTCTTCTTACCACATCCTCTTCTTCAAAGGAAGATGAACCTGCTTCTGCTTTCCTCTGTACCATGCATCCCTCAGGAGTCTTGCCCATCAGTCATGACTTCTGCATTCTGTTCTACTGGGCTCCTCTCACCAAAGACCCCTTTCCCTCACCATCTAATATGCTCAGACTTCCCATACCTCAAAAACAAAGGGAAATCTCCCTTCATCCTCTACCTCCCTCCAGCTCCTGCACACAGACAAGTTCCTCCAAAGCATTGTCTACACTAGCCCTCCGCTGCTTCACCTTCTCCTGGCTGTACACTCCATCTCCCCATGAGATTACTCTAAGATGATCAAGAATAAACATGGAGCTGCGCTTGTCTCCCTTCTCTTCCTCACTTCTCCTGTTTACGAATCCAAAGTTCCATCACCTCTGATGCTCCCTGCAGAATAGCTTTTAACTCTGTCCCATTTTCTCCATTCAACTATCATTGACATGTCCTGACCTTCCAAACTCACCCAAAGACATCGAAATCACACCCTGCCCTGACCTGTCTCTACTCCATACCAAAGAGGGAAAATAAGAATGTTTCTCTCCCTGCTCAGCATTCTGAAGCAGTTCCCATTGCATCACGGGGTAAATCTGCTCTCCTCTGCATGGCGTAAGAGGAAAACTCTTAAAGATCTGGTGGTAGTGAACGTGGCCACCATAAGGGCTAACTGCAGTATGGTGACTGATGATCTACATGTTCGTGAGCTACCCTTAGTCAGGGTACACATCCATTTCCCTCTTTTGTAAAATGCTTTTAACAGGAGATAAAAAGGTCTTCAAAATGTTCAGAGAAAGCTCATCAAATGTTAGCATTTCAGAGGAAATTCATCAAATATTAGAACGCTTTTATGGCATAATGTCCTTCTAAGGAACAAATTTTATATCGTTATTTATTGAGATGTTTGTTCTATTGTAGAAGGCACCACTCAACAGAAAAGATGCCATTAGAGGTGATATCTGCAAGTCCAGGACCAAAGGATCCTTCCTCCTACCTACAACATGCCCAACCATTCATTCTAACCATCAACACTCAGATTCCAGCATTCTGACCTGGATCTATGGAGCAGTCATCGCTATGGTCCTTTCCGTATGAGGACCCTGATATTCCAAAGTGAAAGAGGAGTTTTCTTAGGTCCCATTTCCAGTGTCCATAGCAGAACTGGGATCAAAACCTAGTTTCCTGCCACCATAGTGTGGAGTGTCTTCCCATAGATATCAATAGTCCAATATGAGAAGCCCCTGGTTGCTGGGTCATGTGTGTTAGCACAAGGGCTATGACAGATAAGAAGGCCTAGGGGCCACAGGCAACCACCCAGACAGATGAGGAGGAGGAGGGAAAGGAAGAGGGGAGGACTCCAAGGAGACGAGTAAGACAGGAGGCAAGCAGCCACAGGAAGCCCAGAATGAAGGGGGAAGCAGGACATGCTGAGCCCCCAAGCTTGGCCCCACAGGAGACCCACTCATGAGACTGAGTACTGGACTCCCTGCTATAACTTGAGAAGCACTGAATGTCCTCCTCTGAGTCACACTGTATTCTTACCAGAACCTTCAGTCCAGCCCTAGAACACCAAGCAGATGGCAATCAAATCACCACTCTGCTGTTTGATTTTTTTTCCTCCCACCAGTCTTCAGGTGAGCCAGTAAACAAATAATCCTGCACCACCCCAGGCCTCTGGTGGCCAGCCAGCCCCACGCTAGATGGCTCCTGCCATCTAGGTCAAATCCACAGTGCCAGTGACCTGGTTGGCACCGCCTGTGTCCCAGAACAGATCTGCCTCCCTTGCCTGCATGCACATGCACGTGTGCACATACATACACACACATATTTTTAACAACATGCTTTCCCCTGGCCATGGTCTCAGAGTCAGTGAAACACCAGCTTCTCCACCCAGTCACTCAAACTCAAACCAAGGAATTGGCTTCAGTCCTGCTTTCTAAGCAGCCCATAGAGCCAAGTCTGTCTAATCCCCATGAGATGTCTCCCTCTTCCTAGGCCACGTATTCCCCACCCTGGCCCAACACCTCTCATCCCACACCTAGATTATGTCTTCCCAATCCCTATCTGCCCTTCCGCATAATCTCTGTCAGCAAAATATAAACACATAACTCCTCTTAACTTCCTTCAGCTTCCCTTTCCACAATAAACTTCAAGTCCCCATTGTCCACAACAATGAACCCCAATCCTTCGGCTTGCTAATCATTGGAAGTCGATCATCCATCAATTCATCTACTCAACAAATACTTAGTACTCCATGCCAGCATTCTAGGTGCTCAGGATAAATGACACCTACCTTAATGGAGCTTACATTCTAGTTGATGGAGAAAGTTATAAGCAATAACCATAATAAGTATGTAAGTTATACAGCATGTTAGAAGGTAGTAAATACTATGGAAAAAGGAAGTTTTAGGACAGAGAAAGGAGATCCAGAGTGCTGGGGGTGGGGTGGTTGGAATCATCCTGAGAAAATGACCCTCGAAGGAAGTGGTGCTGTGAACCTCAAGGATACCCAGGAAAGACAACTCCACACAACAGGAGGAGCTGGTATAAAGGCCCTGAAGTGAGAATACACCTGGTTCCTGGGAAACAGCATAGAGACCAGTGTGGACAAAAGAAAGTGAGCAAGAGGGAGAGGAGTGGAGGATGCCATCAGAGAGGGTACGGGGGCCAGATCATGCTCCCCTCTCACTCCCTACCCTGCACCTCGTGAGTCTTTTCCTTAACACTTGTCACTGTTGCAATTCCCCAGTAGGTTGGGTGTCCTTGTGCCTCAGCATCTGTGCCTATGTTCTGGCACCATGATTGACTGACCACCAACCCTCCTGCCCTGCAGAGCTCTGACCATCCTTTTTCCTATGCTCCTATCTTCCTTGACCTATGACAGCACTAAACACACTGAAATGCAATCACCCAGCTCCCGGTCTAGATCCCCCCCTGGACTGAACTCCTTCAGCAAATGAATCCCATCATTTCATTCCTCTCTATTTTCCCTAAGAAGCACCATCTGACTGGCTATGGGGAAGATGGATAAAAACAGGCAATAAAGGGGAGGAGAGAGGTAAGTTGGGAAAGAGTGCTTTTCCTGAAAATTGAGATTATCTTGGCCAAATACACACTTAACCTCTTTGAAACTCAGTTTTCCTATTTGTAAAATGAGTATAGCAATCTTCACTCCACCTACCTTCCAGAGTTATTCTATGTGTAAAAAGAATAGATACAGACACACCTTATAGAGTGGGGCTAACCAAGTACTCAAGGTTATCATCATTGTTTCACTGGTGTGGCCTAGCAAAGCCTTGGTGCTAGATAAAAAGATGCCTCTGGTTCCAATCAGGTCACAGTTATGCGCCCTTGGTTCCAGTAGAGGCAATGTTGGGGTGAAGATTATCTTGTGTCCCTTGTGATCTCTTTGCAAAATGCAGCGCGGGGAGCCTTGACCCCCTGTGGAGAAGAGTCCTCTGGGTGACGACTTAGGAGGGCCCTTCAAACGGTCCACTCGCACTGTGTCCAGTGGGTCCAGCCGGCACTCTCTGAGCCACAACTACTGTGGGGACGCCAGCTGCCCTCTCCCAGCCCATCGCCACCCCCACAAATTGTCAAAAAGGCACCGTGATAGATAGAGCTCCCACATGCCACAAGGTAAGTGTTTAAATCTTTTATAAGACAGTCAATGGCCTTTATAAACCCTCAGACAAGAATTACACTGTGTCTGAGATGGCGCTGAAAGTCAATGGGAAATTGATTCTGTCTAGCAGTGCTGTTTCAAGGAGCAGGCTGGCTGGGTGCCTTTGGGACCGAACGTGCCACCTCCCATGAGCCCCAGGGTGGTGCGTCACACGCTGAGAACACTGCGACACCAGGCCCAACCCGGGCAGAGGCCTGAGGTAGCCATGAGCTCCCACCACACAAAGGCCCTGGAGGGCCGCGACCAGCACCAGGGACAGCTCTGAGGCGCGCTCACGGGAGGGATCGATGCCGCCCCACTTGGTGCCATCCTGCACCCCGGGGGGAGAAGCCAGAGGACGATGAACGGCCACTGGTCTGGGGGCGACCGTCGGGGGCGAGGTGCACCTACAATGACTCTCCTTGGCTAACGACCCCATCGGCCACTGGATCAAACACTGGTAGATGTTGTGATGATGCTGTGGTTGTTTTTCTGCCAATGCCCATTACCCTGCTCCATGCTGGCCGTGCGGGGGTGCCAGAGTGGGCAACAAGGAGTCCTGCTGGAGACTAGGGGGCCCACGGGTCCCGGCGCACCTACCCTGTCCACAGCACCGGAGCCCGAGGAGCAGGACAGTCCCCAGAGGCGGACGGGCTACACTCGCCCTGTGGTGAAGACCAGCACTCGGTCTCACGCACCGACCACACACCAATACTGGATCCCGTGCTTGCCGTCAGTCATCTGGGCCCCCCCTTGTTATGGGTACGGGCGCTGGGGCGCAGGGAGCTGCAGGAGCCACCAAGAGCCACCACCCGAGAGGCGGCCACCAAGGGCCTGCTCGGCGCCGGCCACCGTCCTAGGAGGCAATCCCGGGGCCCACGGAGGCAAAGCCCAGCCTAGACACGGGGCCTCCTGCCATCAAGTGCTGGGTCCTTCTTTGTCCCCTGCCACTCCCCCATGCCCCCGCCTGCAAAGGACCCCTCAGAGACTCACTGTAGGGCCCAGCTCAGAGTGTCCTTGACATTTCTCCAGACTCCCACCTTGCTTGACAGAGGAGGTGGCATTTTCCAAGGCCACAGGGAGGAGGAAAGGGAGCCGCAGTCCTGACAGGAGACTGCTAGAACTTCAGGTCGAGGCTGCTCCTCTACTGGAATGCCGCACTTTGTCCCCCAGGCAGGTCCCCGGGGAGCCAGGGCCCACGGTGTGCCGCTGGCTGTGGGACGCAGGCGGAGGGGAAGGCCTCTGCACGTGAACCACCCGGAGATGGGTGCACAGTCCGCAGGAGAACCTGCCACCGCAGCTCAGAGCAAGGGGTGGAACGGAACAGCATCCAGCATCCCTGCCCCTCTCCCTTCGGTTAAGTAACACGGTCGGTACTAGGTAGTCAGGTGTCTTTGAACTGGAAGAAGCTTTGTTTGAAAACGCTTCAGGGTGCCAGGGAAACAGTCTTTTTCCACATCAGCAGTCTACCCAAGGCAGGCTCGGCAAAGAAGAGCAAATATCACCGGCTGCTGCGGAGGGGTGGGAGCAGGGAGCAGGGTGGTGGCGGGATTATTAAGGATGAGGTCAGTCAGGAAAGGACAGCAAAGACGAGCCTCCCTGTTGTCAGACAGAGTCACAAATAAACACTTGCTGGCAGCTGGAAATTCAGCTCTTAAACCCTGCAAAATGAGAAAACCCTGGTATGGTCAGAAAGGGTATATTGTCTGATGAGGTGAGACAGCTCAGAGTGGGATTCAGGCCAAGAGCTGCTCAGCTGTTCACATGAGCATAGGGAGCCATTCACATGCGGCTCAGCCTTTCCTACCTGGAAAATGGGCATAAAGCAAATATCTAAGGGCTTAGAGGTGCTGATATGTACTTCTATTCATCTATCAGACAACTATTGAACACCAACTACAAACCAGCACCATCCCACAATCGGAACTCAGCTGTAGTCTTCCTCTTTGCTTTTATGGAATTTAAAATTTGGCAAAGATGGAAAACAAAGATGGAAAAATACAGTTACCAGAAGGATGGTGGTAGCAGCCTATGTACCCATGAGGCCAAGGGAGGAAGAGGCAGGGAGCTGTGGAGATGGCAGTGGAAGGTCGGAGGCAGTGGAGGAGTGACCAGCACGGTAGGGCAAGTGATTACATACAGGAGAATTAAACAAGTGTCTACATGGAGGGTAATGGGAGCTTTCTCGGATGTCAGAGAAGGATTTACAAAGGTGGAAATGGAGATTAGAATTGGAGGGATTTGAGGCAGCGGATTGGAAATAAAGGTACTGGTATTAACTAAATTTTTAAAATTATACATGTAAATAGATATGGAAATCTATATAGATCAGTGGCTCTCAGCCAGGATGATTTTGTCACTCATGAAACAATGGCAATATCAGAAGATATTTGGGGTTGTAACAACTGGAGGAGGGGGTACCTACTGGCCTATAACAAGCTCAGTCAAGGGATGCTGCTAACCACAGAGCATCCTCCATAGCAGAGAATTATCCAACCCAAAATTTCAACAGTGCCATGTCTAGAAACCCCAGTATAGATGTGTGTGTATAAGTGCACTTGTAGGGGTGGATGAACAGATGGATAGGTAGCTAGATAGAGACAGATAGACAGACAGGTGTGTGTGTGTGTGTGTGTGTGTGAAATCATAAGTATATTTCCTATCTCAGTTGTTTGAGTGGACCAGGAGCAATGACACGCTAGTAGCGATGAGCACATCCATTGCCCAGAGCTTGGTTTCTAAATACCATTACCTGCCTAAAGGAACCAAATTTCCCTGGAGAAATCGCTAATTCCACAGGCAGGGTAGGAGGACCACAAGGCGAGCTTAGAATATCTTTCTGTGTCAGAATACAGAGAAGTACTCAAAGAATGATGGGAAGATGTTAAAAAGGGGCACAAGGAGCCAGCTTCAAGAATCTTCTAATGGCTAAATCTGAGACAATCTGAATGTCAGAATAAATAGTAATAGGAACATATTTAATGTAGCACACACAATAAGAATCTATGTATTTTTACTGACATAAATAAAATTAAAAAATAAATGGAGAAAGGTAAGCTCTTCCTTAGAGTAGAATACCAAATAAAAAATGTAGAAAAATTATGAAAATAGAAAATCGCCATTTGACAACCATCACAGTAGTGGTTAACTCAGCAGGAAGCACCAGTAAATGCCAACGCTTGTGGGCAGAGGTTTGACAAGGTAGAGGATCTTGATGTCCTTTCAGAGAATCTCCCCCACAAAAATACTTGTACATTATAAAGAAACAGGGGACTTGGTAGAGAAACCTGGCAGACAGCCACCCACGTGACCAGGGGATCTAAACTGGCATGAGGGGGCAGGATAGATGGGCATCGATGCGGCCCACCGGGAAGGACGCAGCAGCTTTCCCATGGCGTTTCTCCCAAAGATGGACAGCTGAGTTCTGATCCCGAAGAACCGACAGACAGACTCAAGCTGAAGAACATCTACAGGAGGGTCCTCACCTACTGAGAAATGTCAAATCATTAGGGACAGGAGATGGAATGGTTCCAGATTGGCAAAGACGAAAGTTATGGGTCAAGTCACGATGGTGGCTTGGATCCTGGACCGGAAAGGAGGAGGGCATACTGAAGGGGCAGTGGGGGGGACTGAATAGGGATGGATGCCCACCCTCTCCCAGTGCTGATTTCCTGATTTTAATGGTTGTACTGGGGTAGATGGTTTTCTTGTTTTACGGAAACGTATCCTGGAGTTTTTAGGGAAGGTGGGGTATCCTGTATACTACTTGCTCTCCAGTGATTCAGAAATGAATGCTAATAATTGAAATGTATATATGCACGCACATGGACACACACAGAGAAAACAGCAGCAAGAGAGAGAAAGAGGTGAGTAATGGAACAAATGAGGTTCAAAGGGGTAAAAATTCACGACTCTTAGGGAGTTTGTAATTATTTTTTTAAAAGAATGTAAGGGCAGCCCGGGTGGCTCAGTGGTTTAGCACCACCTTCAGCCCAGGGCCTGATCCTGGGGTCCCGGGATCGAGTCCCATGTCGGGCTCCCTGCGTGGAGCCTGCTTCTCCCTCCGCCTCTGTCTCTGCCTCTCTCTCTCTCTCTCTCTCTCTGTGTGTCTCTCATGAATAAATAAATAAAATCTTCAAAAAAAAATAAAAAGAATGTAAGACTACGTGTTGCATAAACTATCATACAAATCACAAAATTACACTCATACAGTAGGCTGCCCACATTATATACCTGCACCCGCCATGCACACATACACACACGCGAAGGCCTCACAGGATACGAACATGCTACTGATGGTTACCTCCGGATGATTAAACCATAGGAAATTTTTGTCCTTTTTATGTCTCTCCACATGGTCCAAAATGTGAACTTACACTGTCCGTTGCTTTACAATCGGAAAAGAGCACTATGCATGTCATAAAATAGTTTGGCAGAAAGAAATCACGAGCGTGAGTTCTAAGGCCAGTTTTCCTCTGTTCAAAATTAGCCACCCAGTCAGCGACATCACAGAACCAGCTGGTGGCTGCTCGGTCCATCCTCCCTGTGGGATGAGGTAGGGGGAGCACAAAATAAAAATCTGGCGGCTCTGACCGCTGCTGTGCTCCTGTCCCTCGGTCACGCTTCCCTCATCCAGCTCCTGGGCTATCCCTTGGAGCGTCACTAACACTCAGAGGGACCTGAGATGTAGACTTCCCTAAGCTCACAGGTGCTCGTGCAAGGGAGGTGATATGAACACGTGGGGAAAGCGGCCATCGCCACGCTTGTAATTAAGAATTACCATCACGGGGGCCAGTTCTTTACCAGCTTCACCTTACCCGAGTCTCAACACCAACCCCAGCAAGCAGATCCATCCTCCAGGTGAAGAAACAAATGTGCAGAACGTCACACGCGCATTCGTCTCAGATCCCCCGTGCGAGGGACACCGGCAGGATTCATCCTCGGTGCTGGCCCTCAGACCCGGACCAGGCACCCCACCACCCTGACCCCTGCCTTCCCATGGGAGAAGAACGGTCACCTGAGCCTAAGTCGTCCTGCAGGCAGAAAACCAGAAGGCAGCTTTAAGGAGGTCGGATGTTTCTGAAACTCTCCTGTCTCGGCGACGGTTGCTCTGTCGGGCTTTTCTGGCCCCAGGAAGATGGTCTCTGGGCAGCTCTTCAGGGCCCCCTGTGTGCTCCAGGGCTCTGCTCCAGGGCTCTGCTCCGGACCCAAGGCCGCCTTCGTCGGGCGGGACAACCCAGGACTCGTTAAATAAAAATATTGAGGTGGAAGAGGAAACATCCCCGTGGCAGCTCCCCTGAGCCTGGCAGCCCTTGTGGTGACTCCAGGGTCACCTGGAGGAAGTCAGGCTGTGCCGTGTGAGTGCTCACTTCTTTCAGGACCAGCGACACCCAGGTTATTCCCAGGGGTCACTGCCTAAGGGGTTTCCTTATCTTCTTTGGTGGTTTTACTTGTCCTCACTTGTAAAGAGCAAAGCTTCAGAGACGACACATGATAGGCAAAGCCATCGGCCTCCTCCTGTTCGGTTGCTTTAATTTGTACCAGAAAGAGATCTTCCCTTTGACTTTTGCAACAACGACAAATACTGTGAAGACTCAAAGTGCGTGAGAATGATCAACAGGTCTCCTGAAATGAAGGCCTCGACTTAATAGTATGACTGTTCCAGCTAGGCCTCGGCTGTTTATACTCTATGGTCTCTCTTCTTGAAATCGATGTGAGAAGCAAACAAAAATACCTCGAGGATCAGATAAAGTCAGCACTTCCAGGGACATGAAAGGCAAGAGAATCCAACAAGATCACTTGAAAAAGGAGAAAGCGAGTCCTAGACAATGGACGCACATACCCGGTGTCTCAGAGCCACCTTGTGGAAGGGTCGGCGGCCACCAGCTGAATAAGCTCCTTGAGGGCAGGCGCTGCGTATCCCCGGGGGCTCAGCCAGCAGATGGTGCCTGCAGGGACCCCACGGGCATTTTTTTTCTTTTTAATCAAAGTATTAACATACGGTGTTTTTTAGTTTCAAGTGTACACTATGATCCGACCATTCTCTACATCTCTCAGGCCCCACCGTGGCAAGTGTTCTCTTAATCCCCTCACCTATTTCCCCCGATCCCCCTGCCTACCTCCCCCTGGCAACCACCAGTTCTCTGCATTTGAGAGTCTGGATTTTCATGTGTCTCTTTTGTGCATTAGTCTTTTTCCAAATTCCACATCTGAGTGAAATCATACGGTATTTGTTTTTCTCTGACTTATTTCACTTAGCATTATACCCCTTAGGTCCATGGCAAGATCTCACTGGTTTTTTATGGCTGAGTAATATTCCACTGTGCGTGTGTGTATGTGTTCCACATCTTTATCCACCCGTCCCTGGATGGACGCTCGGGCTGCTTCCGTGTCTTGGCTATTGTACATCATGCTGCAGTAAATGCGGGGGCGGGGGGCATACGTCTTTTTGAATTTGTGCTTTTATTTTCTTCGGGCAAATACCCTGTAGTGGAATTAGTGGTTCATATGGTAATTCTGTCTTTAAATTTTTGAGGCACCTCCATACTGCCTCCCACAGTGGCACAGGGCTTAGCCTGCAGATGGCACTCGTAGGTACCCAGCAGGCATTTTTAAGCAAAGAAATGAACAATCTCCAGTATCGTTTTAGCAGAATTCTAAAAACATTTATAAAAGCGTCTATTTTAAAACATTTTTATTTGCATTTAAACTAGAGTTCTATATGGCCAAGCCCAGACGAGTCTCTTGCACATGTTTACTAAACAAAAGATGACTAGTGCTGTGATAATTAATCAGTTGGCATTGACTGAAGCTCTTAATGAAATGAGGCATGAACTGTTTGAGAAAGCAATTGAAAGCCATCATACATGCCATGAATCATCTCTCGAATGCACATTTATTAAATCAGAATTCATAACTTTGATATTTTATCTAACAGGTTTGTTACCCTTTCGAGACTCTATTGGTGAATAAAAAGACAGATGTTTCCAGAGCTAAATTGGAGGAGGGATGAGGGAGGGCGAAACCAGCCAGACATCAATTAAAGGGAACAGGCAGCAAAATACCATTACCCAATGTCTGGGTTTTGCGCCATCGTCTTGAAATAAAATTCAAAGAAACCTTTGCAAATGAACAGGTACAGAAGCAGGATGCATCCTGCAGGTTTCCAGGGTCTGCCTGACAGCCGGCAGATGCGGGGAGAGTTCCAGAGGCGGTGACTGGTGCCGGGGTCGCAGAGCTGATTGTCAGTAAGGGAAACGTCAGGCAAACAGGAGTCAAGCTAATGCAAAACCCTATTTTTACTTCCTGAGGGGGCCAGGGAGCTGGAGGGGAATCAGAATCCTCTCCCATTTCCAGGATCTTCAAAGGCACCTGTTCCTTTTAGTTGAAGCAACCGTATATCACATCGGTGTCACATCCCACGACTATTGTCCCAGGCACCTCTTTGGATGATCCAATAAAAGTGGATTGAGAAGCGTGTGAAGATGTTTAGCTCTTTTGACTGCTGTCGGCAGTAAATTGGTGGATCAAGGTGATGTGGTCCCCCATGGCTCACAATTGCAACACTTCTTAGAGTCTCATCTTCATAAAAGCAGACCCGGAATCCTCATAGGCAGCGCTCCTGTGCTTTTGTGTAAAGGAGACCTTCCCTTTTAACTGCTTGGACACAATGTGGCCATTCTCCTTCAAAGCCTTTCAGGCCCACCCTTTCACCAGCCAGAATCAGGGTCCAGCTGCGGAGTTACATGCCCCAGGAATGTTCCGGCACTTTCCTCCTACAGAACAACACACATCTACATAATCACTTTGCCCCATTGTAATCTGATCACATTGCTGTCACTAGATTGCAAGAAGACAATCACAAAAGCGAACTTGAACACCGACACATCTAGAGAAAATAACCACCCCGGTCGTCAGATGCAGTAGCAGCGGCTTCTCCCCCTTATCCATGTTAAGCACAGGACGTTGCTGTTGCTGCTCCACAGGATGTTCTAAAACCAAAAGCAAGTAGAACCTGTACGTGATTGGAGCAAGGCAAAGTGTGCCAGCGAGTACCACAAGCACACGCCGCCAACCTCTCTTCCATCTCTTTCTTTGGGAGCAAACCGGAAATCTGGGCATTCTGCAGACCTCAGGGGTTTGAGATGGAGAGCAACGCTTAATGGCCATCGGGTTTGGGGCTGGAAAGGAGCTACAAGTCACAGCCGCATTGCTCTGGGTCAGCGGTTCTCAAACTGAAGGGTGCACCCCAGCCACCTGGAGGGCTTGTTAAACTACAGATTGCTGAGCCCCACCCCAAGACTTTCCACCCCAGCAAGTCTGGGTGGTACATTTCTAGCAAGTTCTCTGGGGATGCTGAGGTTGCCAGTCCAGGAACCACAGTTTGAAAACCACTGCCCTAAGCAAAGTCTCATTGGCAAAACCCTGCTACTTTCTATAAGGCAAGATGGATGAGATGGAATTCACGGGTCTGCAGACCTGTCCTCATCCTGTGTTAATGCCTTCAAATAAACAGATTTGATACATATAATATATATATATATATATTATATATAGCAAATACATAAAATATATATATTTTTAACTTCTCTGTTAATCGGCAGTGCTACGCCAGCCCTCGAGTTTGACACAGAGTGAGACAGAGATTCACCCTCCTGTCACTGGCCTTCTTAGAATCATTAACATAAGAAGGGGAGAGTTGCTCAGAGACCCTCCAGACCCCTCAGAGGAAACTGAGATCAGAGAGGCTGAGACACTTGCTGGAAAAGCAGAAATGAACTAAAACCCAGGGTTGCAGACACCCGGGTACAAGCCCTCCCCTAGCTCAGCCCAGCCACCGCCCTGAGGCAGCTGTTTGAGATACGCCGCTGACCCGCACAGTGACTTTCTGTCTACGAGCTGTGCCTCCCCTCCCCGGGCCAGCGGTTCTCACCCTGGCTGGCTACACTTCAGAATCGCCCGGAGAGCTGACACATGTAAAGACAGCGGGCCCCACGTCAGACATTCTGATTCGATCGCTCTGGGTGGAGCCCAGGCACAGAGTATTTTAAAGCTCCCCGGGTGATTCTAGAGTGTAGTGGAGCCTGAGAACTGCTACCTAGACTGTGGGGGTCCCAAAGGCCGAATGTTCGTTTTCTAGCCAAGTGCCTCTCAAACATCAGTGAGCGTGAGAACGCCCTGCCCACCTTAGTAGCCAGGCCCTAGGAGATTCTCCGCAAATGCACGCGGAGTGAAACCTCACACGGTGCTTTTAAAAAATCCCAGACCAGCGTCACGTGGAAACATGTCAGAAATGCAAGACTCTAGGCCCCCATCCCTCATGCAGTGCTTCAGGGACCCCGAGGGGGCCCGCCAATCTGTTTTAGCAAGCCAAGTAGATCTCTAGAAGATACGGACAGATGCTACCGCTGAGGACTTCTAGAACAGAGGAACGGAAAAATGGATGGAAAAAATGTAGTTGGAAATGTAAAATCAAAGTTAGGATCTACGAGAGAACAATGACACATTGCCCAAAAAGGTGGTGATAAGTGATAATTGGGGGAGTTCAGGGCTTGTAGGGAAAGGGGGAGTCCAGCCCCATCAAAATAGAGGATGTGTGAAGGGAGGATGGAGAAGTCGGTGAGACCCCAGGGGCAGACTCAGGGGTAGTGGGTTCCCACTGGTCTAGGAGAGAAGGGACTGGAGACAGCAGCCGTCTCACCGGAGAGCACAGGGCCCATCGCCAGACGTGCAGGGCACAAGCGGTCCTCCCAGTCCTCCCACGGATGCTGAGGGGTTCACCCTGCAGGTGTGTGAGGCAGAAGACCGGCATGGGGTCCTGCAGGACACAGACTAGAGACCCCCAAAACTCAGCTTTGTGGCACAGTAGCCGTGAGTCCTTGAGCAAGGGACTTACGTTCCCCAGACTTTAGGTTCATCATCTCTGAGATGTGCCCAATAGCCATTTGGCAAGGTTGTGACAAAGTCACACTGTCACGTAAGCAGCCAGCGCTTACACAGGGTGAGGGCGGCCCTCGGGAGGGAAGCGCAGGTGGAGTGTCTGGACTTAGGGTCCCTCACAGCCCCTGGGCGGGCCCACACCCACCGCCCTGAGGGAGGGAGCCAGGAGGGAGGAGGGCATTGCAGCTGCTCTGAGGCCCTTCTGGCCTCCACCCCGGCCTGGGCCCCGCCACCCGCCCCTCGAGTGGGAGAGCCGGGTCCCTGAGCTCTCCCCAACCTTCACGCCAAGGCACGCCGAACTCAGAGCAGCTGGCCGGAATAAAACCAATGGAGACATTTTTTTGCAGTATTGTTTTTTAAAAAAAATGCATAAGTGAAAGAACTCCACCTAAAGAAATTAACTTAAAAGCACACGGAAGCCGCCCAAAGTCCTGTGCCTTCATTTCAGAACTGAAAGGGCACAGACCGGCTTTGAAATTCAGCACACGCGGCAGGCGGGCACGTTTCAGGGAAATGTGAACGTAGTCCCAGCTCCACCATTAACTGATCACATACCTCGGCCAAGTAACACTCAGTGAGCGTGTTCCACGCACCAGGCAGGGGGAGAGCTGCTTCCCCAGAATGATCCGATGATTCCTATTCAGTGATCAATAAGTGGTCTTTGTTCAAGCACTGTGCTGAATCCCGAGGAACCAAGATAGACCACAGGGGGCGGGGGGGCACCCGTCCAGCCCTCCAGGGGGCCACAGACTAGACCGCTGGAGACGACTGCTCCCATCTGACCTCCACAGTGACACGACTCAGTGGACAGGTCTTTCCCATCTTACAGATACGAAAGCGAAAACTTAGGAAAAACTGCCTTGATGCTTAAGTGGCCGAGCTGGGATGTGAACTCAGGACGTCGTGTTCCCAGTGACAAGGCTAGTTCCATATATAGCGGCGGGAGGCGGAGGGAGGCGGCGGGAGGGGGGGTGCAGGGGTAAGTCCCCTCTTTCCAACCTTCAGAAAGGCAGACAACATGGTGAAATAAGCTTTCAGGTCCCCTCTGTCTCCAACTCTGCTTCTAGCTGAGTCCATCCCTGGGGTTCACAGCAGACGTAGACCCACTCACAGCCCGCTGGAGGTTAAAGTCAATTTACCCAAAGCTGTCATTTGAGACCCAGGGAGAAGGGACCTGCCTGACGTCACACAGCACAACAGCAGAGCAAGGACCTGGAAGCCCGTTCTCCTAAAGCTCGGGTCTTGCCATTTTTAAACACAGACATATACAGGCATCTAAACAAGTCGGTGTCTTGGCATAGTTCTCTTTTACTGCTAAGAAACACCAGAGGAAGGAGGGACGCCGTCTTCTCCCTCCAGCTTGGGTGAAGCATGCTCTCTGGGGAAGGATGGGGCGGCGGGGGGGGGACCTGTGGAAAGCTTCACCCAGCTAACAGGAATTTCAGCTCCCCACCCACGGAAGATTAACAGACAAAGCCTGGCTCTTTCATTCCCCAGCCACAGACAGAGGAAGGGGTAAAGCAGAACGCTGCAAATCAGCCACCACATAATCACGCGTATTTAGAGTTTGCTTGTAATTAGTCTGTATTCATAGTGCTGTGTGGGTAGAGAAATCTGCACCCGAGGAAACTCTGAAAACCCACATGTTTGTTTCGAGTGATTCATCTACAGGGACCATATGCCAAGTGACAGACGTCTGAGCTCCTCCACTGTCGGAGCAGTAAGAGGACCTAAGGTCAGGCATGGGCATGCACACACCTTGATGCAGCCTTTCCTGCTTCCCTCAGGGGCATGTCACTCATCTGGCTCTAGATCTGCTAAGGTTTCCTCTCAAGAAAGCAAAACTCTTTATTGACATGGCTGATTTCTCAGGGATAGGCGGTAAGTAACGCTCATCACTGTGTCGGGGGGCAGGGTGGGGGGGACAAGAAATGGCCGCTGGCCTGTAAGAGGCTCTGTTTCACACCAGAAAGGCTGTCAGCTGTTTGCTTGCATTAGTCCTTCAGGAGGCCCTGTGGGAGACTCGCTGGACTACCTGAGGACCATCTACAGCTTACGCTGCGTCTACACACTGAGAGGATGCAACTGGTCAACTAAGATTAGAGTCATAGAACCATCTTCTTTTCACCAATAACAGTAATAAAAAATCACGGAGGTGCCTGGTGGCTCAGTCAGGTAAGCATCCAACCCGTGATTTCAGCTCAGGTGAGCTCTCATGAGTCATGGGATGGAGTCCACCTCGGGCTGTGCGCTCAGCGTCTGCCCCTTCCCCAATTCCCGCACGTGTGCACTTTCTCTATCAAATAAATAAATAAATAAATAACTTAAAAAAAAAAAAACAAAATCACAAATACCAAAGACCTGGGAGTTGCACGTTCCAAACTACACGCACGTTAGACACTGCATTTGAGCCACGTGCAAACTTAATCTTGGCCTCATAGTGACAAAATCATATGTTTCATCCTCCAAGAAAAGTGAGAAACAACAGTGATCTGACCCAGATGAACTTCCATGTGCGCTAAGTCCCAAACTGCCCTCTCTTCCCTTCTGGAAAGCCCCGGCAAAGCACTGAGAGCGGGAGCTACGGACGTTTGGGAGGTTCGTGCGTGTCCTGGAGAAGAGGCAGGTTCCCCCGGCTTGAAGGACAATTGTTGACCTCCTCAGCCGTCCCGGCCACCTCCCTGCCCGCAGACGCCATCCTGTACCGCTGGTGGGCGAGGCCCAAAAAGACCCGGTGCGCCTAGAACATTGGGCGACTAGCAGAAAGGTCGGGCGAGAGAGGATGGGATGGTCTTATGGGATAATCCGCACATGCACGTTAGACGTTGAATGGGGCTCTGAACAGATCTCCTGCACCTGGACACGTCACCCCAGCTGACCCCAGCCGCTCTGATGTCTGCTGACCACCACCGCCGATTTGGGTTCTTATGTCCCCCGTCAGCTAATTCCTGGCATATAGCGCGTGTTCGCTGAGTGTTTGTTGTCTGGCTCAACAAACCAGTGAAAGGTCTGGAAGACTTGCACCGGTTTTGTGGGCTGTCGGGCTCCTCCCCCCGCACACACGCCGTCGTCTAGCGCAATAATTCCCAATGCTGGCACCGAGATCCCAGTCGGGTGATCCGACGAGTGGGGAGAACAATGGGACTGGAGCAGCACGTGTGTGTGGCACCACCCTCCGTTTGGGCCGGGCCGAGGCGCTGCTCCCCGGATTCCACGGACGCCTTGGCTGATCCTCCGGGCAGATCGGAGGGCGGCGCAAACCCTGGAACCGCGGTTCTCCAAGCGTGGCTCCGGGGAGCACAGCTTCAGCGTCACCTGGATGCTTGTTGAAGTGTAACTCTTTGGGTCCCTTTCGAGATTTACTGGGGGGAGGGAAAAAAAAGAGAGAGCCCTGGAGGTGGAGTTTCATTTTCACAAGCTCTCCAGGTGAGTCGGGCGCACGAGAACATGAGTCTCCCCACTGTAGCCGCGGGGCCAGGGGCGTGTTCCCAGTGGCTCCAGGCCCCGGGTGGGGAGACGGGGCAAGACGCCCTCCTTCTGCCCAGAGCCTGAGCTACAGACCCTGCGCTCAGGACTGCAGGAGCCGTGGCAGCCCCAGGGCATAGGTCCCTACTCTCTCTCCTGTTGTAAAAATTGCTACATGTGCACACGCACGAGCTAATAAGCACGTCGCCCCCACGGGTTGGAGAGCCTCAGGAGGCACCATCGTGTGCCCCGACTCTGCCCAGCCTCCCCGCCAGCCGACTGCACGCTCACGAAGGCAAGTAGCCGCCTGTGCCCTCCCGCCCTGAGCCCATCAGAACAGCCGGCGCAGCCTCCACCATCCCCTGCTGGCCATCTGGGCTCTTCCTTCGTCCCCAGAGTCCTGCCCGCTCCACTTGTCCTCTCCACTGGTGGTCTCCCCACCTTCCCCTGCAAGACTCACACCATGCAGTCTTTATGTACGACTGTCCTCAGACCAGCCCGGCTGAAGGGACAAGATCCCGCCAGCTCAACCTGCTGCCGGTCCCTGGGTCCTTGCTCCCCTCTGGTGAGCCCAACGACCTCAGCACACCCTGTATCTGAGACACAGTTTGCACATCTGCACCACCGGAGAAGAGCTCATCGGCCCACTGGGAAGGACTTGGCCATGTGTGGAAACGTCTGGCAGTAAGTCACTGTGTTGCCAGGGCCCCGTACAGTGCCCATGGGCAGGGAGGAGGGGGACAGGCAGGAGGGAGGCCACCTCTTGACGGCAGGTGCACACACATCCCTTGCCCCATTTCCTGGGCTCTCCTTCTGAGGCCACTGTGGGCTGCTCCGGAAGGATGCAGCGGGCTACCCACAGACCTGGTGTGGATGGGGAGGCTTTTCGAGATACTTGGGCTTGGGGGGAGCCCCCAAGCCGGTGATGGAGGCCCTTGGGCTGGTGGAGGGAAAGGAGAAGACAGGGCACAGAAGGATGGGGCGCCGAGGCAATCGCAGCAACAACAATACAACAGCTCGTGCTAGTCCGGGGCTGCATACGCCGGGCATACACCGGGCTGGAGGCTTCCTGTGGACACCCCACTCACCCCAACAGCCTAATGGGGGTGTTTGCTAATAGGGGGGAGCCGAGGCTCAAAGATACATGACCAGAGACGCCCATGATGCAGGAACGTGCAGCTGAGACTGGCCCCGCTCCCGCCCATTCCCTCGAATCTCTGACCACAGGGCAAGGCCTGCTTTGCCCGTGTCCCTCGGGGCTGACGGCGGGCATATGCCCACTCCTGCTGTGTTGAGCGAGGACTAAATGCATCGGCTGCCGTTAGAACTGAACACAAGGCCTGAAAGCCACCAAGAGCTCGGTGCGTGCCGGTCATGCTGAGAAGGCGGAGGGGCGGGAGGAGGTGGCCGTGGGTGTCCCCACCCACCCAGGAAGCCTCCACATCCAGCCAGACGGGCCCCTCGCTGGCTTTCAGGAAGCGCTTGGTGGAAGGTGCGCCTGCGAGAGGCAGGACAGATGGGTCGGCCTTCCCCGCCCCCGGGGCCTGCGTTCAAACTTGGTCCTCGGCCAGTTTCGGCTACTAAGCCCCCAGGGACCCGTGTTATGGCCCAGCCCGCCCCCGGGGAAGGTTTCCTCCGCAGCAGGAGTGAGGGGGGCCGCTGCTTACCACCCAGAGCGCTCCCATCACTGGGGCAGCACCATCTGCAGGGGCCAGTCAGACCTCTTTCCCCACTGGGAACATGGACCGGCTCTGGCCACAAACATTGGTTCCATGCTGTCATCCTCCCTGGCCTCAGTTTCCTCTCCAGAAACTCAGAGGCACTGGTGGCGACCGTGCCAGGTGTCTCGAGGGGAGCGGCCAGTGCAGTGCACGCCCCGAACCCAGCAGCACGCCCCGACCCGGTTCCACCGCATCACGCTCCCCTGGCTGCTGGGCTGCCTCCTCACGCGCCCCTTCCCACTGCTCTGGGCCCCAATGCCCACGGGTCCACGCAGCAGAAGCGCCAACTGCAGGCCGGAGCGGGAGGGAGAGCAGAGTGCGGCTGTGGACCCCGGCTCGCCTTGCACAGGCATCTGCAGATGCCAGGCTCTGCTCCCCAAGCCGGCTCCTGCCCCAGTCCCCTGTACAGCGAAAGCTCTGCCTAGGAGCCCTCCCTGCCCTGCCCTGCCCTGCCCTGCCCATGGGGATGGTAGGTGAAGGCTCCCGAGTCGCGAGCCCCAGGTGCCTCCCCAGCCCTTGCTGATTTTCCCTTAATCCCCCTGAGCTGTTATAAATCATCCATTTGCTGACCTCAGCTCCATCTGAGAGCACCGGTGTGTCTCCCTCCAGGACCAGGACAGCCCAGGCCCCTCTACGGGTCCAGAATGTTCACCGTCACGTGAAGCAGGTTCTCCGAGTCCTATCTCTTCCAAGAAACCTGCCCAGATCCGCTGAAAGAGGATCTCCGAGCAGACTTTCCACCCACCCTCCACCTGTGTCTCCCTGTGGGACCTCACTCCATGCCCACAACCTGCCCACCCGCCGAGAGCAGACCCGCAGCCTCCCTCAGCCCTCCACGCCTCCCTCAACACCCAGCATAGGCCAGATATGCTCAGAAGAGTCTTAGGAGATATCTCCTCCCTCATTCACACCCAGGGAGCATCACTTCAGCACTTGTGTTTGAAACACCAACGATTTTTCACACTGACCCCTTCTCAGTCCATGACCCATGGAAGGGCTGGCTCGGAACAGCCCCCCACTCAAGTCTCCATCCGCATGCACCTTCAGAGACCCGCACACCAGGCCATCGAGGCTTAATAAAGACCACCTGTCCCCTCCCCTTGTCTTGCTGAAGGGGAAGGAGAGCCCAGATTGCTTAAGCCCCAGGTAAGTTTGTAACAGGAGGAAACCAGCCCAGCCCACTGCCTTCCAGGAGGCCCCGTGCACCTGGCCTTGCAGAGACCCTCACGCATCCCGGTGCTGCGGCAGTGAGGGTGCCCAGACCCATATGAGCAGAAACATGCCCCAGGGTTTCAGGAAACCAGAGGAATAACGTGCTGCATCTTCCTGGAGGGTCTCTCGTCTTTTGAGTTTCAGGGGAGGGGAGTGAAGAAGATGAAACACACTCAGGACCAGGACGAGGGGAAGGCAAGTGCGGCACTCACATTCAGGGGCAAAACTTAAAAGGGCACCAAAAAATTCAGCAAGCAAAATATTGAAATAATATTTTAGTGCAATATATGTTTTTAAAATTTTATTTATTTATTAATGAGAGACACGGAGAGAGAGGCAGAGACACAGGCAGAGGGAGAAGCAGGGCCCCTGCCCCGGGCCCGATGTGGGACTTGATCCCAGGACCAAGGGATCACGCCCTGAGCTGAAGGTAGATGCTCAACCAGGTGCCCCTAGCGCAATGTCTTTTAACTCCTGACGAATGCCACAAGATCCGTGTCCAACAAAGTATCGCAATTTTAAGTAAAAGGAGAGCCCAACTCTGCATTTGGTAACCCAAATGCCTCAAACTAATCCTGCAGCTGGTTCTGCTAAAATTTTATTTACCAAAAGGGATGGTCAGTTTCACAATCTGAATTTTTTTTTAATATTGCATTAAAATGTTACTTCTTTTGGGGTGCCTGGGTGACCCAGTCAGTGAAGCTTCCAACTCTTGGTTTTGGCTCAGGTTGTGGGATCGAGCTCGGGGCTCAGCGGGAAGTCTGCCTGAGATTCTCTCTCCCTCTCTCCTCCTCCTGGCTCACACGTGCTCTCTATAAAATAAAATATTTTCTAAAGAATCTTATTTATCTCGACGACTGAAGTTTTTTTTTTTTGGTGTCTTCTTAAATTTGGGCCCAAAGCAAGTACCTCACTCTTCTCATTAGTCCCAAGTCTGCTAATTATAAGTCACCAAAACTATGCAAAAATAAAGCAAAGGGAATTATATTGCATAGTGGAATAGAAGAGCATGGAATTGTTTAGGTAAAAAAACAGATTTCAAAACTATTTTGTGGATGATACTGTCAGCCCCCTGCAGGTCTGAACTCGCCCTCCCTGGATTTAGGGGTCCTTCCTGGGAACAGCATCGAACAGGATTCTCCTGGTAAATCAGGTAAGTGGTTTTGTTCCACTTTGGAGATGACAAAGCTGACCTCTGTGTTGAGAGGCTTGGTGAAGCGTCACATGTTACCCTGTGGGCGGAGGATGGAACCCGAGCAAACCACCGGCCCGTTAGCAATGTAAGGGCCCTCTTGCATCTGAACCCCATTCTTAGCATTGCTAAAAAGAGCAGAGTGACCTGAATGTGCCTCAGCTAACTTGTCAACCCACTTCCTCCCACGCCAGGTGCGCCAGGCTTCTGAAATAACAGGTTAGTCACCATAATTGTCACTTGGGTGAGAAATTCCAGGGGTTTGGTAGACCTCAAACAGCATCTCCGCTGTAGGCAGTCGGCAGCTCTTTGGAAGCACGCGCAGCTCCGCATGAGCTCCAAATCTGATCGAATTCAGCCCCAAAGGTGACAGCCTAAAACCAAAGGTTGGTGCCTGGTGCCATCTGTGTCAAGTGCGTCACCCTCCCCCTCCCCGTGCTGCCCCCTTTCTCTGGAACTGTCGCCCTCCCTCCCCACACCCCCGGCCACCTGTGCTTGAACTTCAAGACTCAGTTCACCCAACAGCCTCTCCAGACGCCTCGCCTGCCTTTATTCACCTATTAACTCACTCATCCATTCCATAAATACCGGAAGAATTTACTCTGCCCAGCACAGTGAGAGGCCCTGGGGACACAGCGGGGAACAAGGAGACATTGTCCGGGCCCCTCAGTCTACTGTCCCCATGCCACGCGGGCTCTCCCACCCTCTGGAGATAGGATGGTTTCCCACTGAACCTCTCTGCTCTGACGCCCTCCTGTTCTCCCCAGCTGGACCGCTCCATCTAGATCCCCAGGGCATAGCAGGCCCAGGCCCAGAACAGATGCTCAATAAAAGCAGGAGTGAGAGACCAGAATGACATTTTATCTTGCTTTGGTGTTTCAGGTGGTCTCGTAAGTGTCGTCCCATGAGCCATGCCCTCCGGCCGGTCCGACCTCAGCCCGCATCCCGACTCGGGATGTGCACGGTGAACAGAGCTGCCTGTCCCCCTAAGAGCCGGGGTCAACACGCTGGGGCGGGAATGTGCTCTCCGGCTCTAATCAGCGCACATTTTGGAACCAGCGAGCCACGGGCTGTTGAAGGGTTTCAAAGGCAGCATGACTAATGGAATATTTTTGATTGGAAAGTGGGGAAAAGAGCTCTCAGTGAACCAGTCTCCTTAATTACAGGAGGCAAACACCTCAGGAGCAGCCATGGGAGCCCGTTGCAGCCTCTGGCCCCAGCCCTCCCCCTGTCCTGCCCGCTGACCAGCACAGGTAGGTGAAAAGCCGACTGTTGCTAGATGAATAAGCAAAAAGACCCGTAACTGCCTCCGCTTGGGACAGTGGGATTATGTGTGATTCTGAAGCATCAATTCCTAATTTACACTCCTGGTCCCAGATCCCTCGTATAAATCTGTAGACAGCGTTCACCTCAGAAGCCCAGTGTGCATCTGAATTCTGGATCAGCTAACGAAGGCCCGAGTGGCACGAGGAAGCCCCGAGGCCAGTGCAGGGGGCTTCAAGTCTACACAGCCCCTGATCTCCCAAGGGAGGCCCAAGGGGTAGAGGCCCAGGCCCCCAGATTTTCCCATGGAGGCTCAGGGTGTAGCACCCATTCCTTTCCTTCCACTGGCCTCTTCCCTGGCCTCTCACCTCCAGGCCGGACAATTTTCCTTCCTCAGATCAGCCTTTGCCAAGGACTTCTTCCCTGACCCTCCTTTTCTCGTAGGCTGACCGTGGTTTGGGAAGACTTCCTCAATCTCATTCCCCCACCCGCAAAACAATGGCATTTCTGAATGTCCTCCAGATTGAAGTCTCTGCCCAGATTCAAGGACATCTGCAAGCTGACCTATGTCTTTTGTAACCCTCATCCATGCCCAGGGCCTACGTCAGCACACACACACTCATACTCCTTCTCTCTCTCTCTCATTCAGGTTTATGGAGCATCAGTTGTATGCCTGTCATGTGCCAGGGGAAGGGGGCCAACAGCGTCCTTGAGTACCCACCACATGCCAGCCTTTGGTCCTCCCCCTTTTGGAATCTGTGTCTTGTATAGATATTATTAGGATTTCCATTTTACAGTTGGAGTTACAGAGGCTGAGGCCAAATGACTGACCCAAGAACCCACAGATAAGTGGTGGTCAAGAGCTGGTCTCTCTTTTTCCCACTACACCCTCCAGTCCCTGCCAACCTGTTCAAATTCTGCCCATCTGGATCACATCCCATGTCTATGAGGCTGCTGTCTGCATTAGTTGGGGCCTCTGTGGGAAAAAAGATGATGGCTCATTCAAATGGGCTGTTGAGGGAGAGTCTGATGAAGGACCTGTATCCATAGGTGTGGGCAGGGTGTGGGGAAAGCCACCAGAAATGGCTCAGAGCAAGACCCCAGGGCTTGTGACAGCAGGGAGCTATCACCGCCACAGGCCTGAAAAGAGGAGGGTGAGGGGATGATTGCATCAGCCATAAGCATCCGCGGAAGGGTGCTCCCTCTTCACACACCCCTCTGATCCCCCTTGGATACTCACCATTGACCCCAACCAATAGGAAGCCAGAGGGCCAGAGGGTCAAATGATGTTTCAAAAAGATCAACCTCCCAAGACAAAAACCCAGCAACATCCACCACTGTCCAGGGGAAAGTCCCCGTCCGCTGTCCCTAGGAGGCATGGAGTCTTGTGCGGGCTCATGTCACTTTCGTTGTCCTCTCCACCAAGCCCTCCGATCCTCAAGTGCCAGTCTGTGGCCCTAGTTTCTCCTTCCACTACCCATTCTGCACGCCCGCCCTCTGCCAGGAAGGGCTCTGGCCCCTGAGCATGAACCACAAGCCTCGTTTCTCTGAGGTCTGCATCCCAGCGGTCTTGTTTCTACTGGGTTGTCATGGTTGGATTGGCCAGGACTCTGAGAAAGGGAGCATTAAGAGGTGTCCCAGCAAAGCATAATCCTCCCTCCGCACCCCCTGTGGAGGAGCAGCGGCAACTGGAATCATTTCCTCGTGTCGGTTCAGCAGTCGGACACCTTTCTTTGCCTGTGAACCCAAAATGTCCAGATGTTTCAGCCTCCAGTTTCTAAAACTCATGCTTGTGTTCCTTGCTAGGATGAATCCCCCATGGGCATGGGGGCCTCTCAGGTTAGAATATTAAGAGTAACCTCCGCTGAGGGTGACACGGCATCTCTTGCATAAACTACCACATGTAATTCCTGGGGTAACCTTGCGAGGCGAACGGCCACCATCCCAGTCTACGGGTCAGGAAGCAGAGGCTCAGAGCAGTGGATTCATTTTCCCACTGAAACGCAGAGTACCTGCTTGAGCGTTGGTTCGGGACTCTAAAGCCTGGGTCCCTTTCTCCCATGCCAGGCTCGGCTTCAGAACCGTACTGGCCACCAGCACCCTGGGAGTGCTGGGCGTGCATCCAGACAGACACACAGACAGCCTCTGTGACGGCTAGGGGCCATCATCCATTTCCTCCCATGCCCTTGGCTCTGGAGGCCCCAAACATTGCAGAACTGTGGAAGCAATACATCCTCTTCATCCTTTGCTAGGGACCTGGTACCTCAGGATTCCTCGTCTGCGCTGACCGGGCTCAAGTGATCACCCAAAAGAATGTCAGCCCTGTCATATGTGCCGGAAGGCCGGGGCTGGTCATGGCAGGCACCTCCCTGGGGCTGGCTGACGGGTCTAACTGGAAAGGGAGCCTCAGACAAATCACCTTCACAAAACCCCAAGCCTCCTTCCCGTGCCCCTTCAAATTAAAAGAGTTCTCTCTACTAATATATTAATTAAAATGAAATATTAATGGCTGACCTCTATTATTTATTGGCTGTTTTTGGAGAATAAAATATTGAGATCCAAAGAGGAATCAATTTTGATGAAAACTCCCTCTCCTGAGCAGGCTTGATTCGTGTCACATAATAAAGAGATAAGCTTATCAGTTGCATCAGTTCAAAGACGTCTGCTGTAAATGTTGATTTTAAACCAATAAGAAGATTATAAGCACTGTCATAAAATATCTTTCCAGGGTGTAAATTATTCAAAGCCCTTCGTGGGCAGACACAGTATCTCATGCCTCAGTGATCCCCGTTCTGTGCTACACATTTCATTTATTAAAGCCAGAGAGGGCCTCTGTTGATAAAGCCCCCTAAATAAATGATAACCTTCATCTCCTTCTTCCAAATTATTTCCACGATTAGAATTCGAAATGTTTGTGCCAGGGGTGTCAAGAGGCACCGCGTCTGTAAGCGATGCGCCCGTCTTCATGGGGAAGCTCAGGGCCGGAGGGCAGCCGAGCAGGCGCCGATGCTTGGGGCCGGGCAGTGGGGCCAGCGCCAGAGAGCAGCTCGGGGGCTCACCTCCCAAGGCTGCAGCTGCGCGAGGAAGCCGGGGGCCACAGGGTGCTCGGAGGCCACCTGGCCGGCTCTCAGGCCCATCGCGGCCCTGGGCACGGGCTTCGGCCCGTAAGGCTCGCCATACAGGGCGGGAGGGAATAACGTGCGGGTACAGTCTTGCTCACCGTGGGTTCTCATTCAGTATGAGCCGGATCGATGGCCCTGCCGCCCACCCCGGGCTGCAGGCCGCTTCTCATCCCTTCCAAGTCTCCTGGGGCCTCACGGGATGTCCCGGGCAGTCCCCCCGCCCTCAGCGGGCCCGCGAGCGGCCCATCCTGTGCTTATCCCTCGTCTTTGTTCACAGTTCCACCTGCTATTGCTGTCACCTGAAAGGTTCCCGACTCCTCCCTTCCGACCCCAAATCCATGCTTTTCCCCGCACGGCACCGAGCACAGCCGTCCCCACAGCACAAGCTGGGCACAGAGTGGAAGGTGGGCCCGTTGCAAGCAGCTGCTCAACGCCTTCCCGTCCTCCGGAGCCCGTGCCCACTAGCCTCGGGCGTGGCTGCGTGGGAAGCGGAGGCCGCACAGGCCCCGGAGGCAGGCTGGGTCCCGGGGCCCGCAGACACCTTCTAGTGGGTGGGCCCGGGTGAGCCTCTGTTTCCACATCTGTAAAATGGGGCTGCGAGACAGAGCTAGATGCCGGATGTGCACGGTCCCTGCAGTTGGAAGGAGCAGGTGTCTGCGCAGCGTCCCACGCATACCGGGACACCATCATGCTCACTTCCTTTTCCCTTCCACCTTTGCTTCTCGTTCATCCTCTCTCCTCTCCCAACTCCCTACCTAATGGTCCTCTGCGTCTACACTGCCTGTTATGAATCTCGTTGATGCCGCACTATATTCCATTGGCTGCCTGTTCCGATGCGTTTAGGGGGTGGGGAGAGGGTCTTGTGTTGATTCGGGAATCATTTGGACCCTAACCTCCCCACGGGCACAATAAATGCTTCAGAGACAATGAGCAGAGTCTTCCTCGCCTTGAGTGACTAGCTACTGAGACACGAGCCACAAATGTCCAGGGAAGGAATTATCCCCATCAACTGTGAAAGGGGACATCTGCCAAAAAGGAGGGCCCCCAAACCGAGCCGACACCCTCTCCATTTCCTTCCATGCTGCCTGGGTCATATGCTTGTATCTAATACCAGGAAAACAAAATAGTGCCTCATGGTGATGAAGGCATCAAACAAAGCGGAGTAACTGTCCGACAGAATTTTCTAATGTTTCCAAACACACAACAAAATAACACACATACACACACACAATAAAGCAATGCAAGAATCACCAGCAGTGTGCAGCGTGCATGGAGACTGCAAATTTCCTTAAAAATTCATCAGAACGAATGGGTGCTCAGAATTCTCTCCCACCCAGGATCCAGACGCCGTCTGATGCATTTTGCTCCCACGGCAATCCTGCCTCGTCAAGAGCTGACAATCAGACATGCGAAACAAGTGCGATATATGAATCTTGCAAAAGTATCACCTTGGGAAAACAGAACCAAAACAAATTGAGAAATCATATAAATAATTACTCTGAGCTTCAGCTCTAACATGGAAAAGAAAGGCACACAGGCATAAATGCTAATTAATGTGACTGTTTAATTACAGGGGCACAAATTAATAAACCGGAATTGCTCCAGATTTCCAGCAGGCATCCCATCTCTGCATGTGATCTCAGAGGTGTGGGCACACGGAGAGAAATGCCTAGCTCTCCTTTGCTGGGTGCGCGGCTAGAATGGCATCAGGAAGGGGGGAGGTGAGGCCCCCGGGGCAGAAGGCCCAGGTCCTCTAGCCCCCACCTCTCCGCTCAGACACACTGAGCCCCGTGGACATCAGCAGATGCAAGCTTCCCCCCAGGACATCTTCCTAATTAGGAAATCATTCACACCCCCCCACCACGGGCCAAGGACAAAATGAAACCCAACACAACCAAGGAGCAGGATTTATTAAGTAGCCACCGTATATGCCATGTACTCCGTCTCTCTCTCTCTCTCTCTCTCTCTCTCAATTCATTTTAGCCGCTGAGTTCCCAAAGTAATGCTTTTGCAAAATTCATATACATCACTCATTTTGCACGTCTGATTGTCAGCTCCCTTGACAGGGCAGGATGCTGTGGAAGCAAACTGCCCACCAGCCTCTCAGTTCAGTAGGTGGTATCATCTACTGGGAGGAATCATCCCATTACACTGATGGGAAAAGCGAGGCTCGGAAGGTCAGCGAATCTGATTTTGCCAAGTCTCCATAACTAGGACGCAGAGGGTTCTGGGTTCAGAACTCTGGGGGTCTGAGTCCAAAGCCTGTGTGCTTTCCATTACAGCCAGCGTCTTTCTAGAAATCAAAACGCTTCCTCTTCTGAAACTTAACACAACATTCATTTGATCATCTTTTCATTCAGTAAAGTCAGTCACAGACCTACAATACACCAGCTTCTGACTACGTTCTGGGACTACGGTGGTGGACAAACACTGACCCAGAACCCCGCTCCTGAGTGACTTACGCAGGAAGTAGCAGAGGATGCCATAGATAAAATAATCATATAAATAAATACATTTCAACAGCCTTTGATCAGGGCTCCATGGGGAAGAGAACAGGGGCCATGAGAACTCAGAAACATGAGGGTTGAGTGATCAGGAAAAGCTCCCCTGAAGAAATAATGGTTGAAGTGTGATCTGGAAGACGAATATGAAGATGTAATATATAGTAGAAGAATATGGATGAATGTGGAATTCTCTACACTTGCTCTGTTTTCTTCCCATGCATCCACCCTCCACCTGCTGCAACCCGCCGTGCCTTGCGCTCCCATCACTCTGCCGTAGGGGTTCATGTGATGAATCTCAGGGACATTTCCAATCTTCTGTTCACTTGAGCTTTCAGGTATTTTGGGCAGAGGTGATCACCCCCTTCTTGAAATCATCCCTCTCTTGACTTCTGCGCTAGAAATGTACTTGTTTTTCCTCCTGCGTCTTTGCAGCCTCTCTGAAGGTCGCCATGACATCACCATCCCCCAAGTGTTCTTATATTCTTTCCCTGGAAACCTCATTCCTTCCAACAGCATTACTGAGCACTCCACTGTGATGATTCCCACGGCTGTATCTCTAGCCCGGACCTTTCTTCTGGACTCCGGATCTGTGTTTGCGAATTGCCTGATAGACAGTTGCTCTTCGAGGTCTCAAAAGAACCGCAAACTCAGTATGATCAAAAGTGAATTCACCCTGACCCTGACTTCATCTCAGAGCCACCTATCCAGCTGGCAAGGCATCATGTGTGATCCCTTTTCCTCCTTGACTATGTGATACCCTGAACAATGACTCCCAATGATGTCCAGGTCCCTCTCCCTGGAGCCTTACTGGCAAAAGGGACATCAAAGATGTGATTACATTTAGGATCCTTGAATATCTTAAACCTCAGCGTGGAGAGAATATCCTGGGTCCTAAATGTAATCACGAGTCCCGATGAGAAGGAAGCAGAGGGTAGTAAGATAATGGGAGGCGGACAGTGGAGGGATGCAGCCACAAGCCAACGAATGCCAGCAGCTGCTAGAATGTGGAAGAGGCAAGGATCAGATTCTCCCCTGGGGCCTCGAGGAAAAACCAGCCCTGCCAATACTTTGAGTCTTAGCCCTTCCAGTCTCATTTCTGACTTTTGGTCACCAGGACTGGAAGCATTTAAGCCATAAGCTTGTGATATTTGTTACAGCAGCAATAGGAAACTAATATACCCGACTCTAATATTTATGCTACCAAATTGCCTTTATTTTTCTATCCAATTAATTCCCGAATGTGTCTACTTTTCCCCATCTCCACAGCCCCTTCCCTGGGACAGTCCTATATCATCTCTCAATCTGTGAGCACACGCCACAGCCTCTGGCTTCCCATGGTTCCTAGGATAAGAAGTAACATCGTTGACTTGGCCCCCCATAAACTTGCTTGTCCTGGTCCCTCTCTCCCCTCCTAGGCTCATACCCTACCCAGACACACATTGGCCTTCTCTCAGTTCTTGGAGGGTACTGATCCCCTATCCACCATAGGGCATTTGCACAACCTTCTCCCTTGGCTGGGGATGGTTGTTAACTTCAGATAGTAGTTTCAACGTCCTGTCCTCATCCTAGGGTGGATGGTTCTGACCTCCCAGAACTGGGTTCATCCAGCACATCCAACAGTTGCGATTTTACATCAATTTTTAGGACTGTATCATTTACGTCCTACTCCCAAGCTACTCAGGAAGTCCTCAGAGAGCAGGCTAGTTACTGCTGGGTGCGCCCACCACTGAATCCACAGCATCTAGCACAGGACTTGGCCGAGAGCAAGTGTGTAACTAAGTTGTTTGGATGATTCTCAGAGCCACGCGGAGTGCCTTTGGGCATCTGTGTGGATAGGGTGGGTGATCTCAGTAGTTGGCTTTGACCCCTTCTAGATAAGCAGTTACAGAAAGTGGGGAGGGGTGTCATGGGAAGGACTTGATTACACTCACCAATGGCCAAGGAAACTCCAGAATGAGAACTTAATCCTCATTGGCACCATCTTCTAAAAAGAGGCACTGGGTGGAGTTCTCGTTCACTTAGTATTCACAAGAGGGAATGTGATGAGTTTCGGGGTTTATGGCTATTAGCCTACCCCCTCTCCATTTCTAGCTCTGTGAAGTTTCCTTGGCCATTTTTCCTTCAGTTTCTCACATGAAAGCACTCTGGAAATTATCTAATAATAGACCAGACTCTTTAAATAGCATTCTGTGCCAGGGGACTTACCTGAAGGCACATCATAGGCCACTTGGGGTTGGAGGTGGCTCTGCACTAACCAAAGCCTCTCTTTATCTATTCTGGGGACTGAGGTCTCATGTAAGAACTTTTAATGAAAGGTTTTTGTGACTAGAAAAAAAATTTATAAAAGGAATGATTTATTTGCACCACACTTCATAGTTGTCGGCAAAATACTTGTTAGTTTTTTTTTTTTTCATTCAGTTCTCCCATAAACCCATCAAACTAGAAGGATATTTATTTACTCCAGTGGACGTATCAGAAAATGGCTGAAGGAGCTTAGGTAACTCACCCAAATCACAGATCTGGTAATAGGGAAGAGCCTGGACTCAAGTTCAGGACACTGGACTTTATGGAAGCCATGGAATGGTGGTTTGAGCCAATTTTATGGGCTTATTTATTTATTCACCATGGAAATGACTTTTCCTTGAACATTTATGTAAAGAGAAAATAGCACACCATTTTGACTGGGGCAAAGTTGGGTGGCAAGATGAGGAGTACATTTATTGCTCGCTTTCTGCTTCTCTGTGACTTCTACAATGCACGTGCATTAATTTCATATTTAGAAAACATTAGAAAATAAGCATCAATTTGAAATAAATCAACAGGTAGACAAAGGAAGGTCTCCTACTCACCTTGGGAGGGCAAGCAAGGTGACTGTTTATTTGGAATTAGCTCTGAACCTTGATTAAAGCAGGTGGTACTCAAGCAAGGCAGTGGGCAGTGCCGTGACACTGGGTAAAACCAACTCCGTCGCGTCGGAGACAGGCAGACATGCTTCTCCAATTACCATTCGTGCGAGTCTTGAGTCTCTGGAGAAATGGAGGAACTAAACCAACCGTCGTATATTGGTCAGGGCTGTTGGTCAGGAGTCGCAGAAACACAGCTGAAACTAGCTTAGGGTGCAGAAGGAATTCGCTGAGTTACGTAAGTGAGGAGCTAAGGAAGCTCATCAGCATTATGGCTCTCGTTCCATCCATGAACTCAGCCTTCCCCTTCTTAGCTCTCAAGCACACTCGCCCCCTGTGACTGGAAAATGTGGGCACCAACACACTTGTTCCTACCTTAACAGGCTGGCAAACACAGTGGGAATATAACCTGTCTCGGAGCCCTCGGGCTAAGCCCAAGGACGACTCTGATGGGTAGGCCACACTTGAATCCCATGGCCCCACCCCCTTTCTCAGTGACCAAGTATGAGGGAGTAGCATGGGCCCCACCACTCCCGTGTGCCCACCTCTGTGCCCAGTGGCCTTTGTCCTGGAGACCAAGCTCTACTGTTATGAATGCCGAATGAGGCAAACTCCCGACCAAGCCAGATGAGGGAGGTGAACATTTCCCTTGGCCAGAGGGTCCAATTTATGTGTGCTGCTAGAAGCTTTAATGAATTTGTGAAATGCATTAAATGATAAGTAAGTTTTGCTAAGCAACATTTTAATACTTAGCGGGGGTGAAGAGAAAGACTCTAAAATCAAGGTGACAACACAAAAACAAAGCAATGTTTGGTCAGAAAAAAAACAAACCAACAAGCAAGTAAGTAGGACCATAAAAAGTTAGGTTCTGGAGAATATCATCATGGCACAAGGTTCTGAGAAAACAGGTATGTGGCCCCTGACGTGGATTAAACCCTGGACGGCCACCGAGTTCTTCCCTGTGATTTTTGCTGCCTAACTACTCTTTGCAAATTGGAGACAAGAATTGCAAAAGATGCTCCTCCCTCAATGAAACTCCAACTAAATTAGATATTGAACAAGACACGGATCCTGGCAAGAATACACACACACACACACACACACACACACACACACAAAAAATTTGGCCTCGAGCTGTTGAGAGATGATAAATTGTCAGTTTCTGCTTAATAAGATTGTGTCTCATCACCATCTCCTGTAAGGGGTTTGATAGCTTTTGTTTTTAACCTGTGAGGACAAAAATCAATTCCCAACTAAAGCTGGAAGCCCCAAACCATACAGCTGCAAATATATCAATTAATCAATCAATCAGTCAGCCAATAGATCAGCAAGACTGTACGGAGATTGATTCTTGCATCTGGGGCAGGGGAAGAATTGGAAAATCTGCCCCTGCAGATGCTAGCTGAGGGAGGCCACAGTTCAGAAGGATATAGGTCCCGCTCTAAAGGCAACGGTGAACCTCCATCCATTAGAATTACATTGGGTCGGCGTGTCCCACCTTCTCATCTGCCCCCTCTTACAGACATGTTGGATTTTAGACCTTGGGTTAATCCACAGGTTTTGACTTACACCTCAGCCCTACACAGGTGTCCACCCTGGCAACAACATTACTCCTCATATATCAGCTGGGTTTATGGATCCTACCGTCCTTGCCTGGCATCTGATACAAGACAGAGATGGGGATGAGGAACCTAAAATCAAGCTCAAATTCCATCCCTACCCTTAAGTTGTTCAGCTGCCCTTGGCCCCCGTATCTTTAAACACCAAAGCAGAAATAACAACATGTGCCTTGTAGCCCTGCAAGGATTAAATGAGATCACAAATGTCGAGTGTTCAAAATAAGACTTGGTTCAGAGTTTATGGTATTTTGTTAACATTACAATTGCCACTGGTGGTAGTGATGTTATTTCAACCATCAGATGGGGGTACTCTTAGGTTACAATTTTATTTTATTTTATTTTATTATTTTATTTTATTTTATTTTATTTTATTTTATTTTATTTTTAGTATCCATAAAAATGAGTATAGGCATGTTTTGTTCCTGTTTTTTATCCCCTTCTAAATGGACTGCCTCACCCTACAATAATCCTATTAAATTCTACAGACTTGCACTTACATGACAAATATCCCACTGGCTTCAGCCCAAACAAAAAACTAATTGTCCCCTTGTTTGTCTGTGTGTGAGTTTGTTTTTCCAGATGAAACATTTCAGAGTCTATTCTCTTGTCCCTTGGCATTTTTTAACAACCAGCACTGTTTGAGTTAGCCACAAAGATGGGGCTTTTTGGAGCATGGAAGTAAGTGTGTGAAGCCAGTGGCTCTATTTGAAGCCACAGTTCTTAATTTCAGCTAAGAAATGGCTGAAGGAGTGTGATACAGAGGAGAGAACAGAAACTTGAAGGTCAGGAGCGGCAGCGTCTTAATTAATCCTGCCTCCCGCCTTCCACCTCCTCCAAGCTACATGACACTGGGTGTGTTTCTAAACCACTGCAAAAACCAACTATTGCTCTTGTTCTTCCAAGAATGAATTTGGCATGATTTATGGACACTATTTCCTTACATATTCCTCACAATGACGTTAACAAGACAGGTCATCATGACCTTTCAGGGAAGGAAATCAGGGGAGAGGTATTTCCATGGGAGGCTCTGAAAAAAGGGGGCTGAAGGCCGGAAAGCAGGGGATTCAAGGTCAAGTCCCAGTCCTACCATCAAGATCTGGGTGACCTTCAGAAAAAGCCTTTCTCCATGCTGGCCTCCTTACGCTCGCTGAGAATGGGGAGATTGAGACCAAAGGATCCATTAAATGTCCTTCCAACTCTGGCACTTGGTCACACTCCATTCTAAGACTTCCTGCGGAATAAAATCCTGCTGCTCCTACTTTTCTCTCCGTTGCCTTCACAACCACACCTGCTCTCTCTGGCTTGTCAACAACAACCAGTATTTGTTGGATGTCTCATATGCACAAGACTGTGCCACATGCCTTACCTCACTCTCGCCCCAGCCCTCTGAAGCAGATACTATCATTACCCTAGTTGATAGCTGAGGAGCCCAGGGCTATGAAAGGTTGAAACATTTCTTACTTGAGAAACATTTCTGGGGCATGAGCTGCAGACCCACATCGCTGTACTGCTTCTCAACAAGACGACCTCAGCTTGTGAGATCCAGAACTTGCCACGGTCACCCCTTAGATAAGAGACCCCTGGTGTCTGTAAGTCATCTCCCTTTGTTCAGCAGTTCTTCCTGGCCGCCCAACCCCCCAACCCCAATTTGGGCTCTGACTTAGGTCTCTGATGGGGGGGAGGGGCAGCACAGGTTAATGAATTGTTCTGAGGTCTCCTTGGTGGGCTGAACAGAAGAAGAGTCCTTTGTCTTCCACGCAGGAATGCATGTTCTCAGAGGATCTGCCCAAGCCTGTAGTCCTCCCCTGGAGCACTCCTGCCTCTGAGGCTACTGGGCAAGTTCAGTGGGATTCTGTAGATGAAACTCCAGGGACACATCATCGACCTTACTCTACCCCTACTCCTATCCCACTTTCCTGTAAGACCCAAACCTTCAAAAGCTGCTTTTCTATTTTTGGGATTGTTCCACCCATCCTTGAATCAATCCAGGGCCCAACAAGAAAGAGATTGCACACTGCCTGTGTTCTCTTCTAGGATCTTGATGGATTCCTATCTCATGTTTAGGTCTTTCACCCATTTTGAGTCTATTTTTGTATATGATGTAAGAGAATGGTCCAGTTCCATTCTTCTGCATGTGGCTGTCCAATTTTCCCAACACCATTTGTCGAAGGGACTGTTTTCTCTCCATTGGGTATTCTTCTTTCCTACTTTGCCAAAGATGAGCTGACCATAGCGTTGAGAGTCCATTTCTGGGTTCTCTCTTCTGTTCCACTGCTCTATGTGTCTGTTTTTGTGCCGGTATCCTACCGTCTTGATGATCACAGCTTTGCTGAAAATAGAGTGACTCGGGAAAGTTTATTGCTGAAAAGGCTATGAATAAAGAACATGGGTAAAGGGCAGTAAAGTGGCAGGACAATAACCTGAGTCTTGGTATCAGAACTTTACCATCCCTAGGATCAAAAGGCTGTGAGCAAGGGAGTAGATACTAGAAATCAGAGAAATAGAGAGAGAGAGAGAGAGACCAAGGACAAATGCCTTCCCTGGGAGGAGCAATCTCTAGTCAAAGGACATAGGCAGCCAAGAAGTGACCTTGCCTAGTAGGGAGGCAGTAGGGTATAATAATCTGACCTCACTCTTGGCCGTGAGGGTTTGTTTCAGAAACATATAATTGGCCTGAGCTATTTTGCAAAAAATACCTGTACCACACAGCACTGACCTCTGGTCAGAGCAGGAAATGTACTGATTAACAGTGTTGCCTTGTAACTGTGCATACAAGGTGTTTGGCCTGCTTTGCCCCAGCTTGGCGACATTGTTCCCTGGTGATGGTGATACGCATGACTTGCACCCTCTAACCTCCCTCCAAACACTTTTTGGGACACCCCACTGGCTGGGCCCAGTTGGAAGAAGCAGGCAGAGGAACTCCTTGATGTCATGCATGTAGTTTGGCTTCCGGGGAGGAGTGTAGGCTGGAGAAGGTTGGAGAGGGGGTCTCGTGGTCACTCCTTCAGTGTAAAGGCTGGGTCCCATGCATCACACTCACTGGCTTCTCTTACATCAGAAAATCAGACACATGGCCCCACCCTCCTGCCCATGAGCCCCCTAAGAGCACACATCCCCTCCTTCCCATGGGCATCTCTCAGGCACATCTCAGTGCCTGGCACGGAGGAGGTGCACAGTGAGTGTGACAGCATCTCCAGAGCAGCAAGCATCAGGGAGAACCTTCCAACTGCCTGTTTTCCCCAAGGCCTACCCTTTATTGTTGTTGTCACTACCAAAGAAGCTTGCCAGTTTGCCAGCAGCTACACAAACACTCTGGAAGGTGGGCAGAGAAGGCTGAGTGGGGAGAGCCGGTGCCGGTGGAGGTCTAGCCCAGCCACTCTCCGAGTGCCTCCCCCAGCGACATGAGATAGACAGAGATGGGAATCACATTTCAGTGTGACAGCTTAAAAGGCATGTCAAGAAACAATTAAAAAGATCTAGAGCAACCAGGTCCTAAGAGACTTTTGTCAAAGGGAGATTGCTTCCCATCCTCCGATGTGGAGGCAACACGGCCCATGAGCACATGTTTAGGGCCTTGAATTCTCAAAGGCAGGATCCTCTGAGACCCGGGGCTAGAGAGGAAGTGAGCCTAGAGAGTTGGATCGTCTATTGCTTTCTGGAGTTTGAGAAATCACCTGCAATCAGCAGCACAGAACATCTGCCCCACAAGTCCCCGCCCGAGCTCACCACCTTCCAATCCTTGTCAAAACCCCGACTGTGAGCAATAATATTTATAGAGTATTGCCTGAAGGACGTCCTGTCCATCACTCCCTTGGATCAAGTTTTTCAGATCATCTTCCCCAAGGCCCTGGAATTCCCTGGGGTGTCCCTGAGACTCCTTAGAAACCAATCCCCTGCCTCTACCCCAATCCAGGGATTGCCACATATTATCTTTTACGTATGGGATATTGGGGTTGCAGATAAGAAATCACCTTTTTAAAAATGCATGCTGAGGCCTTAAAAGAGCAAAAGCCATCACAGCAGCTGGAATCTTATTCTATGATCAAGTCAGATGAAGCCTGGGTCATGTGCCTTCGCTCTGCTGCCCTTAGAATTTCTCGTGCTAAATTGAGCTTCAGAGGAATCCCATCAGCCCACTTTGTGGGAACCCATAAAAAACAGCTTATTGAAATTCCTGAAATGTCTCTTGAAGCACTTATTTTGGTGAATTCGTGAGAGCCTTGCCTCTTCTGTATCAGAAAGAGTCGAAGCCAGTTTGATTGTGTCATGCAACCCCTGTGGGCTGGGAATTTGGCTCTGTCTCCATGTTGGCCTTGGCCTCGGTGAAGCTCAGCGCCATCCCCGAGGCCCACTTCCAACTGTACAGAACCTATGCTCTTGGAGATTCTAATCCCTGCTCCAGCTCCCTCAGTTACTTACTTTATCATCTTGAATTGCATCTGTTTGTGTGAGTTAATGCAGAATGTGTGTCCTCCCTCCTTGGTGAAAAGAGAAGGAGAATAGACTTTGAATAAATAAAAGAACATGACCATTAAAGAAAAAAGAAGCAACTCAGTTCACTGGTAGGGCGTTTGTCCCCCCGCAAACATGTTCTAATTCTGACCTCCTGTGAAACGCACTGGTTTTCCCATTCTCTGCTCACAAATCTTTGACGGCTCCCAGCCCGCTGGCTATAGGAGGACATCCAGGCTCCCTCAGATGGATGGAACTCCAAGGCCTCCTCGATTCTGATCCACTAGCTCAGCCTGTCCTGCCCCTGCATCTCATACCCTCACCAGTAGGCCAATGTGCTCACCAGTCCCCAAACCCACACAGCCCCGTCCCTTCGGTATACATGGTTCCTAAGATTGTAACGTCTTCCCCCATTTCCCCCATGGAAAATTCAAGACCAGGAGTATTCCCACCCTGAGTCATGCCTATGCTGGCTCCTAGTGCAGACTGCTGCCCTCACTCCCTGTTCTTCATCCAAGTCACATCTCTGTTGGTCACTCAACATTACGTCTCTCCCTGTTAGTGTCTCTCACTGGGCTTCAAGCTCCCTAGGCTTGGGGTTGGGGGGCACACTTTACCAGAGAGTCTCTACTGGGAAAGTCTACACTGGGGATAGAATGCAGAGAGGGCTTGGTGCAGAAGAGTCAAGTACTCTATGCCATGCCAGACAGGCAGGCGGACTCCCAAGGCATCATTCCACTGCTCACTGTCAACACAGGTCATAGAAATGTGGGTGGCCACGGTCACTCTCAGCTTCCCCCAATCCTGCCCTCTCCTGCACTCCCTGAGATCTTCACCCCCAATCTCAGAATACACCTGCCGGTGTGAGCTCTGGAATTGGTCTTATATCTGACCAATTGACTAAGTATCTGACTTTTGATATTTTCAATTCCTGAGGAGAAGAATCCTTATTGGTTTTGCTAAAATGAGAGAATATAATCTAGGACCCCAGGGAAGCCGCAGAGCTTCCATGAATCTGCTAACCCGACTGGCGATGCCCTCGTGGTGGCACGACGCACCAACAGAGCTACGTGTTGGTGTCTGCACACCCACGGCCCACTCACAGAACCCCACGCCTCCTCATGCTGAGATTGAGTGAATGTGGAGTCAGAAAGACGTGAGTTGAGGCATTGGTTCAGCCACTTACCCAGTGTGTGCGTCCTTGGGCAGGCCTAACCTGTATCACCACACTTTCCTCTGTACAGTAGGGATATCACATATTATTTTATTTTCCCTGCAGGCCAATAAGTATACAGAATGGCTCCAGTCTGCTAAGCCACTTCATCTCTTCATGCCTCAGTTTCCTTCCCTACAGAGCAGGGAAGGAAAAATGTAAGAATCCAGTAAGAAAATGTACACATAGAACTTCGTACAACGCCTACATGTGAATGCTTGTTTACGGTCTACGGCCATGTCCCCAGAAGATGAAAACTCTCAGTCTTGTGATGTAGCTTCTCCCAACCAGGGGAGATGTCACCTCCAGTTCTGACACACGTTGTGCTTGCTGGCTGTGAGGGTGGTCCCGGGAAGGAATCTCACTGCCAATTTGAGCAGATCCCTTTGATTCTTCCCTATGCACTAAAGTCACTGTCATCTGCCAATGAGCCTCTTGATGTCCCTGTTCCTCTGAGGTCGTCTTGCTCATAGCACTCCCTTGCCAAGCTCTAAGTTGTTGGAAACATGCCCCTTATTCATCTGTGCCCTCACCTAAGGCTTCGGTGACATCCTTCTTCTCCCCAGGGTGCTGGTCACCACGCCCTCGATACTCCTCGGTCAGCCCCACCACTACCTGCCCCTGCAGCTGCCGACACCCATTCTAACACCCTCAACTCCAGTAGAAGGCTCTAGACTCAGGTGCTGTCCCTCTCAGCTCCACTCCAAGGCGACCACCTGCCACCTACACAGCCGCCCTCAGGAAGTAACAAGCATGCGAGAAGCACTGATGCATTAAGAAGAGCCTTCACTGTTCCTAAACTCAGAGGAAGAAGGAATTTGCCTGAGGCCAGGCCTGGGGAGGCTGCCGTTTTTCTTCCTGAACTCTCCCTCCTCCCAAGGGGCCATATTTAATTTATGATGCTGGAGCTAGCACCATTGCCAGATATATTTCCTTGATGATTAAACATTAAACACACAAGTATTTCAAAGCATTTGAAATAACTCAGAACTAATGAAGGACTAATTGCTTCACTCTGTGTATTCAAATAGTGATGTTATTTTAAAAAAATGCATTCTTATGTCAACTGCTGCATCCATTAATTGCACGTTTTCCAACAGTTAGCTGTGGTGTGATTAAAGCATATGAAAATAATCTTTTAATTAGCTTTCATTTCGAAACAAATAGACAATTAAACCAAAGAAGTAAGTGTGAAAATTCTGTTTGGTCTGTTTTGGGGGGATGCTTGTACAAATAATGACTATATCACTGGAAATTATTTCCTTGGCTGGTCTAATGGTTGTTATAGTAATTTCATCTTTTCTCTATTACATCCCTTCTATTTCTTATAATCCCATACCCCTACTGTTTTCCCCAGAAGCCTAAAATATATAACTGGATGAATAGTAGTCTTTTTCAAGAATGTCTTTTTGAGTAGAGCTCTTCAAAGTACCAGCCAATTCTTATTAAAAATATCACTGTACTCATCATTGGTGTTTAAAAAGAAGAGGAAAAGGTCTGTCTTAGCCACAGCTTCATTAATACTTTTTCCCATCCTGTGAAGCAGGACCAGAGCCAGGTGATGGAAGAGGTGCCAAGGGCACAAGATGTAAGGAGGCATGCATTCCCACGTGCCAGCCCCACGCTTGCACAGCCCTCAGAGCATATGCCTCCTTAAGTTTTGTGACCTAGGAGCCTTACTTGTCTCACTCTCGACCCAGCCTTACAATAGAGTCACAGGATCCCCACTATGTGCTTAGTGCTATTCAAGAACCAGGTAACAGGGCAGCCCGGGTGGCCCCAGTGGTTTAGCGCCGTCTTCGGCCCAGGGTGTCATCCTGGAGTCCCGGGATCAAGTCCCACGTCGGGCTCTCTGCGTGAAGCCTGCTCCTCCCTCTGCCTGTGTCTCTGCCTCTCTCTCTCTCTCTCTCTGTGTGCGTCTCTCATGAATAAAAAAATAAAATCTTAAAAAAAAAAAAAAAAAAGAACCAGGTAACAATGAGAAAGGGACTGTAGAATCTAATTGGTCCAAACCCTCTTTGCTATGTGGCAGGAGACTGGGGAAGAACATGCTCAGTGTGCTATGAAGAAAGCAAGATGGAGATGACAAGGCCCTTGTCCTTGGCCATTCAGTCAAAAAGCATTTGGTGGGCATCTGTGTGTATTTCTGTGTGTGTGTGTGTGTGTGTGTGTGTGTGTGTAGGAGATCACCAGCCTCAAATGGGCATTGTTACCATGGAAGACACTCTGTAGGGTGGAGCAAGAGAGCTGATCCTGAGGAAATAGAGATGAAGGGCCTCTCTTTGAGCAACCTTGGACTAGTGATTCACCTCTCTGAGCCTGTGAATCATTTCTTTAAATGAAGGTAACATTTATGACACTGTGAGAACCAGGGACAATAATGAGAAGTGTGTTGCACAGTGACTGACATGGAGTAAAGCATAATAGTGACTACAGATACCATTTTATAGGAGATTTACTGTGTGTCAAGAACGATCCTAAATGCTTCGTCTGCATGATGTCATTTTATCTGCAACCCGTGGGATAAGCATGGCAAACTTCCTTTTATAGGTAAAGAGAGGGGCTCAGAGAAATGAAATAATTTGCCCGAGTTCACACAGGCAAGTGGTAAAGTCAGGATTTAAGCCAGTTCCATCAGTTTCTGATATTTGAGCCTGCTCTTTCTTAAGAGAATGGAGATCAAATTTGGGAACATACACATGGTTAGCAAATTCTTCAAGAAAGCCCTGCAGATTTTAAATACATCACCCTATCCCCTCAGCTACCATCACAAAGTCAATTAATGGGGTCCTGTAGCACCCTGGGCTGCAACAAGTGTAGTATTGTAATCTCGTCATGATGGAAACAATGGATAAGGTATGAAAACATCACTTCCCACCTGGTGGTACAACTGCATGGAGATCCTTGAGAATGGAAGCACAGCATGTAAGAGAACCGCAGAATGGGAAGGCGTCCCAGCTTCTGTGTTATCCGCACACGCACACCACCCGCACCCCCGGCACCTCTAGCACAAGGCGGCACAGCCTTGTTCAGTCCCAAGAAAGGGGCCCATCATGCCTTCCTGATATTGAGTTGGAACCTGCCCTTTAGTCCCCTGGGGCCATAAAGACACACAGCCCCCCTGCAGCAGCCCTCCTGCTGCCTCTTCTCCAAGGCACAAGACCCCAGGCTTCCGCCCACCCCCCAAAGAGCACGCTTACCTCCTGGACTGGGGTCAAATCCCAGCTCCACCGTCACAGCTGGCCCCCAGGAGCCGGTTCATCCCTCAGAACGCACGTCCGTCTTCTCCTCTGCAACAGCGAGGTGTTGTAGAGTGGTATTAAATGAGAGGGAGCATATAAGCACATGACCTGCGCTATCCAAGCGCTCGCCCTGTCATCCTTGCCATGATTATTTCAGAGGGGAGCAGGAGAGCCCTGGGGCCCCGAGGCAACAGAGAACAGGAGAGTAAGGAGGGCCCTGCAGGCCAGCCTGAGAGGGACAAGCAGAGGTGAGGCCAGCCCCCCACCACCTTCCCAAAGGGTGTTCAGCAAACCACCCGTTGTTCTGAACAGAAACCCCTGTGGGGACTCTCTGGAGCTGGAGGGTCTGCAGCTCCATTCGGATATCGTGTCAGTTCTGCTAAATTATCACCAGAGTGTGTGATCACAAATCATTCTGCGACTTGGCAGGATTGAGCGAAACGTGATCCCAAATCATACATGAAAGGAGTAGGGCATTTGCAATGGCACATTCATTTACACCATTCCATTTCGCTCTTTCAACTGCTAAGACACTCAAAACTCCCAGCAGGGAGCATTGGCCACAGCAGAAGGAAGACACTGAGTTATGACACGTCCTTGTCAGTCCTCCCCGCGAAAGCAGGAGTGAGCGTGTACTGCCAGGGCGCTGTGGTTGCTGAGGACCGGAGGGAGGCGGGGGCGGCTCAGCCTTGAAGCTTTCGGAGGTCAAAACACGGACAGCAAATTATAAGGACCCGGATGCTTCCTCCTTTTCTGCATCAAGTATCGGTGAGCACGTGGATTAAAAGGTAAATGACATTTAGAACTGTCGGCATCATCCTCCCTCCATTCCTACTCTAGCTGCTGGGACAGAAGCAGAGGAGGAGGCAGCAAAGGCCAGGTCTGCTGGTAGGTAATGCAACGAGAACATCTTGAAAAACTGAACAGAGGGGTCTACAAAAGGCTCTGCCTTTTTGAGGTTGCCCAGGAATAAGGAGAGCACTGGGTACCCAGTGACCTGAATCTCAGACATTAAAACCCTCAAATCTGTTAAGACCTTGACCCTTCCAGATTCACCAGTACCCACCCCAGCACTCAAGCTCTGATTGAGATATTCCCCCCCAAGCTTATCTCCTGACAGCATGAACACAAGGTTCCATGCCAGCGAATAACATGGGAAATTGTTCTAATCTGAGGATCAGCAAAAGATTTACATAAGGAAGAAAGTTGTTTTTTAAGTCTGAAAAATGAGTTAGCACGATGTAGCCGAAGGGAGATTGGAGGCTGGACGGCCGCATGTGCAGAAGCCCTGTAGCAGGACAGACGCTGGCGAATATGGAGCACCGAGGGACACCTGTGGCCTGGAACAGCTAATGCGATGGGGACTGGAGGGTGAGGAGGCCAGAGATTGGGGTGGCCCAGACACACAGTGCCCAATCCACGGTGAGGATTTTGATGCGGTAACAAGTGACATGATTAAATGTGAGTTTCGGAGGAAAAAAAAATTTTTTTTTGAATCT